>NW_011494869.1:2647795-2653157 GCF_000754665.1 Bison bison bison | reverse complement strand
GGCGGCGGTGATTGGCCCGGCGCTGAGGTGTTCGGGGCTGCGCCGACTGGCGCGGCAGCCTCTGGCCTCGGAGCTTCCCACCGAAGTTAAGACCCGCTCCCCGCACCCGAGCGCCGGCCTGGGAGCACGACCTGCCCCGCCTGCGGAGAGAATCTCCGGAGGAGCTTAATCTCGGGGCAGCGCTGGGCGTGTTGCAGGAGGGAGGAGGGGTTGGACAAAAAGGGGGCATTCCTGCTGGCGGGAGCGGGGCTGACAATCCAGGGACACGGTGATGGGGGAGCAGTTATGCAACAGGCAGCTAACGGGGCTTTTTGGCAGGAATTGGAATTAGGGGGAGTAGGAGGAAATGATGGCAGATGCCGGCAAGGTGTGGGGGGAATGGAGTCTTCAAGGTGATGACGAGAAGTTAAAAAGCACAAGGAATGTAGGGTGGGGTGGGGGCAGTGAAGGTGTTTAGAAGGAGAGATTGTGGAAGATTCACTGGAGGGAGTCTTAGCCTTCGAAATATCTAGTTGGAGAGAAATTTTTCCGTAGGTCTAATATGTAAACTAGGCGTCCTGAAGAAGGAATGGAATTCCTTCTAAAGTTCTAGAAGAGGAATCAGCAGGATTTAAAACTTGCCAAAGAAAAGGAAGAGAGCAAAGAAAATTTAGATTTGGCGTGTTTCGAAAATACTTTGCAAGACAAGGAAAATACATCATGTTGAAAAATTTATTAAGTAATGATCGTTGGATTGAGAGTGCGCACCAGGTACTCGCTACTAAGGTTATTCGTAGGACATTACAAAGATGGCAACACTGAAAAAAATAGTAGATTTGAAACATCTGGTGAATCCACGAAACCACATAAATTAGAACTCTGTAAAATAAAAAAAATTTTCTGCTACTACGCAATCTTAATACAGGAACTTGAAATAACTTTTCACAGTTAACTTCTGCTTACACCTTTTACATATTTATTGTAAACTATTTAATCATGTTTTAAATTTAATTACTCAAAGGCTTTTGGATATTTACTGTAAGGTCACGAAAATGTAAATTGTGAATGAACTTTAAAAAATTCTGCTGGCCTGACTTATCAGGAAAGGGCAAGTCTGAGAGATAGGTAATGCCCTCTGGCCTTGAAGGTAAATAGCCTTTGCTATTTTTTACAGCAACTATTTTTCCATGGGGAATGAGATGTGGGAGGGAAGGAATTGAGAAATAAGGATCTTTATTGAAGATTCCCACCGTCCTACAGTTCCAGGAAAAGGTCCAGCCTACTACTGGGGTTCCAATCTGGAGGCCATTAGAAAGATTCCAGAAATTGATACTTAGTCTAGTGCTGATCTGGTGGTATGGGAGGCTAACAGTGTCTTAAGACCTTTGCATCCTTGCAAATAAATGAGATTGACTGAAGAATAGGTGCTGTGTGTTTTTTCAACAAACAAAAGTTGACTTCAGTAGCTGAGTGGTTGAATTTTGTGCCAGGTGAAATAGGAAAGGAATATGTAAGTAGAAGACTTTCAGAATCTGTCGTCTCCTAATGCTCTTCTCCAAAAACCCTTTGACAAAGACATCATTCTTTTTTGTAACTCTTCTATTGCTGTTCAGTCACTAAGTCCTGTCCAGCTCTTTGCGACCCCATGGACTATAGCGCGGTAGGCTCCTCTGTCCTTCACTGTCTTCTGGAGTTTGCTCAAATTCATGTCCTTTGAGTCAGTGATGCCATCTAATGATCTCCTCCTCTGCCGCCCCCTTCTCTAATACTTAATATCAAATCATGAGCATCAATTATAGCTAAGCTGGTGTAACTTAGTCAGGTGAGATCAAGGGCTTCCCGGGTGGCTCATCGGTAAAGATTCTGCCTACGATACAGGATGCAGGAGATGTCAGGTCAGTCCCTGGGCCAGGAAGATGCCCTGGAGGAGGGCGTAGCAATCCATTCTGGTATTCTTGCCAGGAAAATCCCATGGACAGAGGAGCCTGGCGCACTATGATCCATGGGGTCACAAAGGGTAGGACACAACTGAAGTGACTAAGCACGCACACACCACTGTATGGAGTGTTGGAAAATTTGATTCAGAATTTGGATTCAGAATCTTATTTAGCAAATTGCTATTTAGAATATAGTCCTTCATAACTGTAGTTGGAATATAAGTATGATGTTTTTAATATTCTTAAAGATTATCAGGAGTACACTTGAAGCAAAAATTTCCAGACGTTTGCTATAGTTTGGCTTTTTTTTTGTTTTAACTCAGTTCAGTCGCTCAGTCGTGTCCCAGTCTTTTACTTTTGTTTTTTTACTGAGTCTGTATAATAAATGAAGTTATAGTTCATCAAGTCAGTGACTGCTATGAGACTGGTTTTTTCAATAGTAGTTTCAAGTTTTTATCAAAATGAAGTGCACATGTGGTTTTTAAAATAAATCACTAACAAAGATTTTAATGAACTGAAATATTCTTCCTCTCTTTATCTCTTGTATCCATTTCAAGATATTCCTTAGCGTGTGTATTCTGAGATGAACCCGTATCATTCTGAACTTTTGAATGCGGGAACACATATCCTACTTTAGGATATTTCACAATCTAGAACTCACTGAGTATGGAGAGTTACTTCAGTAGACCCTGTTCTACCATGCATATCTTAGAGTCAATTGTGTGTGAGCGTTTAATAGTTTATCACCTTTGAACTAATCAGAGCCAACCCTCAATGTTGTCTTCATTTTTTAGAGGGTGGAAAGTGTAAAACTGAAGTAAGTACTTAGTTCATTGCTTACTCTGAAGATTTCTACTATCTAGAAATATCTTTAAATCTTAAATCGCTCTTAATACACTTGTTTGATGGGAGGATGATTATGGTTGTGTTCCCTTTTAGAGAAGCTTGTCAGTAGTTCTTAATTAAGAAGAGTGAGGAAATAAAGTATTTTCAGTCTAGCAATTCCAGTGGAATAGTGATTCAAAAAGCTGCAGGCATCTTAGAGGAGAGAACTGACCTTCCCAACACTTCCTTGATGGTTTAGGTAGTGGAGAAGGAAGTGAAGTAAAGTCGCTCAGTCGTGTCTGACTCTTTGCGACCCCATGGACTGTAGCCTACCAGGCTCCTCGGACCATGGGATTTTCCAGGCAAGAGTACTGGAGTGAGTTGCCATTTCCTTCTCCAGGGGATCTTCCGACCCAGGGATCAAACCCGGATCTCCCGCATTGTAGGAAGACGCTTTACTGTCGGTAATTCAGCAGTGACTGATGTTAGCTAAGGGCTTCCCTGATGGCTCAGTGGTAAAGAATCCGCCTGGAGTGCAAGAGACTCGGGTTCAATCCCTGGGTTGGGAGTATTCCCTGGAGGAGGAGATGGCAATCTATACCAGCATTCTTGCCTGGGAAATCCCCTGGACGGAGGAGCCTGGTGGGCTACAGTCCATGGGGTTGCAAAAGAATCGGACATGACTTAGCGACTAAACAGTAATTATAGCTAAGCAGTTCATCTAGATTTTTCCCAGAAGGCTATGCCTTGGTATCTAGGCCTTTGAATGCCCATTGAACAGGTTTAAAAGAATGATATCCACTGAAGTTCTAATTCAGCAGTCTATTTTCATAGGGTAGAATGTGTCATATAAAAGGAGATACATTCTTTGACCAACAACACGTGTTTCAAGAGCGTAACTTTCTTAAAGAATTTATGTATAGTCTTTTAAGGGAAATAGATATTCACATTAAAAAATTACTGTTAAACATTCTTACTGAAGAAGAATCATGGGTGTAATGTAATACCTCCTGGGGTCTGCCTTGACTTTTCTAAGATTGAGAAGGTTAATGGGATATTGTTTGACCTTAAGTTTTTTTAAGGATTCTTTTTGATGGATTTGTGGAGTAGTGTCCATGGCCCTCTTGACAGCAGTGAGCAAACTTTCTCTCCACTGAAAATGCATGGTTTATTTGCATAAATGTAGCTGTACCATATTGGAACACTGTTTTCAGAGGATCAGTTGATCTTTCCCAAAGAGTAAAAATAAGAAATACTTAAAATCAGTTGGTTAATTATGTACTGGTTAAGATTATTTAGTCGTGCAGATATGATGGTCCCTGTGTTTATATGTGCTTGTAAGCCCTTTGTTAATTCTGATATGTTCAGTGAGAAAATGCTCTTGATGAGAATAAAGAGACCTAGTTCCCACTTGTAGCAGGGCTTTACTCTATTTATCTGAAGTTAGTATCAGTAATAATCCTCATGGTTTTGATTTAGCCATACTGCAATCCCTAATATCTATAAAATGATCAATTTACCTATTATCCTAAATTTAAACAATGAAGCCACTCTCATTTCTTATTTTTCTTTCTCTCCACATGGGGAATATGTTCTTTTTCTGCCCCTGTCTTTATCATCTTCAGAGATTGAATTTTAGGTGGTGGTGGTGCTGCTGCTGCTGCTGCTAAGTCGCTTCAGTCGTGTCCGACTCTGTGCGACCCCATAGACGGCAGCCCACCAGGCTCCCCCATCCATGGGATTTTCCAGGCAAGAGTACTGGAGTGGGGTGCCATTGCCTTCTCCGTTAGGTGCTACACTTATCTTCAAATATTTAATCTCAGTAAGTACAAGAATAATATCAGCTTTATTATAGATATTTCTGTTTTCCAATGAGGAATATTAGCAAAAGTATTTGCTTTATGGCTGATACAAAGGAAAGATTATAAGGTTTCCTATTAAAAAAGGAGATTTTTTTCCCCCCAAGTTTATTCAGCTTCTTGCCAGAGCTAGTCAGGTTTTATTAGGGACCGGGGATAAATTTCTGTGATATCAGCTGAGTTGTGCATGCGTCTCTGTGCCACCTAGGCTCTCAGGCACTATAATGGGTTCTCAGTGTACAACAGAGGAGAAAATACCAAATACATAATTAAAAACAATGGTGATTTACATAGTAGTGGAAGTATGTTTAAGGTGAAAAAGTTCTACTGAGAAGAGAGTAATTAATTCTTTCTAGATCAGATCAGTCGCTCAGTCGTGTCCGACTCTTTGTGACCCCATGAATCGCAGCACGCCAGGCCTCCCTGTCCATCACCAACTCCCGGAGCTCAGTCAGACTCACGTCCATCGAGTCAGTGATGCCATCCAGCCATCTCATCCTCTGTCGTCCCCTTCTCCTCCTGCCCCCAATCCCTCCCAGCATCAGAGTCTTTTCCAGTGAGTCAACTCTTCGCACGAGGTGGCCAAAGTACTGGAGTTTCAGCTTTAGCATCATTCCTTCCAAAGAAATCCCAGGGCTGATCTCCTTCAGAATGGACTGGTTGGATCTCCTTGCAGTCCAAGGGACTCTCAAGAGTCTTCTCCAACACCACAGTTTAAAAGCATCAATTCTTCGGCTCTCTGCCTTCTTCACAGTCCAACTC
>NW_011494869.1:2646997-2647695 GCF_000754665.1 Bison bison bison | reverse complement strand
CTTTAGCATCATTCCTTCCAAAGAAATCCCAGGGCTGATCTCCTTCAGAATGGACTGGTTGGATCTCCTTGCAGTCCAAGGGACTCTCAAGAGTCTTCTCCAACACCACAGTTTAAAAGCATCAATTCTTCGGCGCTCAGCCTTCTTCACAGTCCAACTCTCACATCCATACATGACCACAGGAAAAACCATAGCCTTGACTAGACGAACCTTTGTTGGCAAAGTAATGTCTCTGCTTTTGAATATGCTGTCTAGGTTGGTCATAACTTTCCTTCCAAGGAGTAAGCGTCTTTTAATTTCATGGCTGCAATCACCATCTGCAGTGATTTTGGAGCCCCCAAAATAAAGTCTGACACTATTTCCACTGTTTCCCCATTTATTTACCATGAAGTGGTGGGACCAGATGCCATGATCTTCGTTTTCTGAATGTTGAGCTTTAAGCCAACTTTTTCACTCTCCACTTTCACTTTGTTTTCTTTTTTTTTTGGGGGGGGGGGAGGAAAGGTCAAATGACCATTTAAACCCCCCTTTCATTTTTTTTTTCCACTTTCACTTTCATCAAGAGGCTTTTGAGTTCCTCTTCACTTTCTGCCATAAGGGTGGTGTCATCTGCATATCTGAGGTTATTGATATTTCTCCTGGCGATCTTGATTCCAGCTTGTGTTTCTTCCAGTCCAGTGTTTCTCATGATGTACTCT
>NW_011494869.1:2645876-2646626 GCF_000754665.1 Bison bison bison | reverse complement strand
TTCTGTCACCTCCACTAGCTTGTTCGTAGTGATGCTTTCTAAGGCCCACTTGACTTCACATTCCGGATGTCTGGCTCTAGATCAGTGATCACACCATCATGATTATCTGGGTCGTGAAGATCTTTTTTGTACAGTTCTTCTGTGTATTCTTGCCACCTCTTCTTAATATCTTCTGCTTCTGTTAGGTCCATACTATTTCTATCCTTTGTTGAGCCCATCTTTGCATGAAATGTTCCTTTGGTATCTCTGATTTTCTTGAAGAGATCTCTAGTCTTTCCCATTCTGTTGTTTTCCTCTATTTCTTTGCATTGATTGCTGAAGATGGCTTTCTTATCTCTTCTTGCTATTCTTTGGAACTCTGCATTCAGATGCTTATATCTTTCCTTTTCTCCTTTGCTTTTCGCTTCTCTTCTTTTCACAGCTATTTGTAAGGCCTCCCCAGACAGCCATTTTGCTTTTAATGGGAGAAATGGAAAACTCCATAGAGAGGGTGAAATTTGAGTAATTTTGAGGAATAACTACTCAGATGGACGAGACGGAGGAGGACTTTTCAGATAAGTCATGGAATTGTGAAATAATTGGTGTTTGGGGGGAGTTGGATATGACTGAAACAGAGTGAAATGCAGTGGGGAGTGGACCAGGAGAGGTGCATCAGGGTAGCTATTTGTGGAAATTGTTTTTTTTATTAAAGGGAATAGAAATGGCCCATTATAAAAATAGAGCAGGTAAATATTGATCTTTAGGGACTTC
>NW_011494869.1:2570369-2645776 GCF_000754665.1 Bison bison bison | reverse complement strand
TCTTTTACAATGTATATGCATATCTAAGTTTTCAAATGCAACAGGAATTTTTTTTTTTTGAAACATGAGAATGGAAAGAATATTTGTGCAACATTGTGTTGATTCTGTACTTGCTTATTTGGGATATAAGGCAGAGGATGAGGACCCTCTGCCTCAGATGTATATCTCCATCTCAAGTCTTCAGATGGAGATATACAAAAATGTTTATTGCAGCATTGTTTTTCACTGTTTCCAACAATGAAAAATTAGAAACAATCTAAATGCCTTTAGCAGGAGAAGGGATAAATTTTGATGTGTTCATGCAGTGGTATTCAAAAGAATGAGCTGGGTGTAATATCACAGATATATTTCTAAACCAGTATTGAATCAAGGGGAAAAAAAATGACAGGGTGAAACATACATATGTCAGGTTTTAGATACAGTTTTAAATTATGTAAAACAATATTAGAGTTTATAGATGTATACATATAGGACAAATGTAAAAAAATGCATGGGATGATAAACACTAAGTATAGTGGAGTGTTTGTTTCTGGGGAGGGAGAAGGGAAATGGGGTTTTAGGTAGTGGGTGGCTTTAGCTATATATGTAAGGTTGTATATATGTTCTTTAGAATAATGATCTGAACTAAATCTGGCAAAATATAAAAGTTTGTGAAAGTTAGGTAGTGTGCATACTACTGTTGTTCTTGAAATTTTTCTGAAAACATAAAGAAAAAAAGGGTCAGAAAATGATGGGCAGAGACATGAACAGCTGCCAGTAAAGAGAATGAAATTTTCTAGTTGTAGGGATGGGCGTGACAGGTGCAGAAGGCTCCACGAGAGGAAGTAGTACCCAGCCGAGTATTGGTGAATAAGGAGTGGAAAGGTGGGATAAGGACTAAATATGTCTAACTCAGTCGGACAGTTGGGCTAACGATTTCTTTTTCTTAACTTTTTTTTAGAGAAATATGAAGCGCAATGGGAGCAGAAATTGTTTGAATAGGAGAAGTAGGTTTGGTTCTCGGGAGAGAGACTGGCTGAGAGAAGATGTGAAGAGAGGCTGTGTTTACCTGTATGGAGCGGACACAACCACTGCCACTACAACCACCACTTCCTCTGCTTCCTCCTCCTCCTCTGACTTACATCTTGTCCTTTGCACAGTAGAGACACCAGCATCAGAAATTTGTGCTGGAGAGGGAAGGGAAAGTCTTTATTTGCAGCTTCATGGAGACCTGGTCAGGTGAGGTCAGAGTTTTACCATTAATTCTACTGCAGTATAAGTCATATGTGTTTCTGCTTGGAAGTGGGCTTTAGGATTTTATTCGTGTTGGAGCTGATGATGGTTATAGTCACAAGGCTTGAAAATAGACTTGTCCTTAGGATGCTGACATTAGAATCCTTGAATTTAAAAAGTATTTGAGGAGGAAAATTTGATAGTTACTTCATTTGGGTTACATCATAGGTTGAATATCTAAATTAACAATAAATAATTTTTTAAGTTTTATTTTCTTTTTAAAAAATTGTTTATTTATTTTTATTACTTTTGACTGTGCTGGATCCTCATTGCTGTGCACAGGCTTGCTCTAGTTGCGGCGAGCCAGGGCCACTCTAGTTGCGGCGCATGGGCTTCTCATTGCAGTGGCTTTTCTTGTCATGGATCGTGGGCTCTAAGGCACATGGGCTCAGTAGTTGTGGTGCATGGGCTTACTTCCCAGATCAGGGACAGAACCTGTGTTGCCTATGTTGCAAGACAGATTCTTACACTGAACCACCAGGGAAGTCCCTGAAGTTTTATTTTTTTAAGTGATACAGGTAAATAGAATGAAATAAAGTGTAAAAGGAAATAGAGAGTGACAAGTACCTATGCTCATGCATGAGTATGTGTCACTATTTGTATATAAATTTTTAAAACTGATGGTGCTATATGCAGCACCTTGTCAACTCACTATCTTAGATACCTTTCCATGTTAATATTTTATAACTTTCATTTATTTAATGGCTACATAGTATTCCATTCTACAAGTCTACCATAAATTTAGCCAGTTTCCTATTAGTGGGCCTGTAGGTTGTTAGCAGTTGTTTTTACTACAGGCACTGCTGCAGTGAATATCCTTGTACCTGTGATATTTCTCCCATGTGGAAGTCATCTTAGGAATGGAATTGCTGTCTCAAAGGATATGTGCATTTTTTATTTTGATAGATATTGTCAAATTCCTCTTCCTAGAAGTTATACTTTGATGAATAATGTAACAGTATACCTATTTCCCCCTTACTTTCTCCAGAACACGTTAGTTTTAAATTTTATGTGTTTTGACATCCTCACGCGTGAGTACATACTTGATTGTGAACAGAAATGATTGTCAACAGTTTTTAGAGAATTGTAAATTCAGCATTCCAAGGACAAATCTTTTTTCAAGCCTGAAAACTTAGATGTTTGGAAATCTGATAGGAATTTTGTTATTTTAATTTTCATTTATGTGATAGAGTTAGGTTGAGCATATTTTCATAAGCTTAAAAGCCATTTGTGTTTTCTTTAAAATCTTATATAAATGCGAAGACACAAAGTAGTCTCAAAGTAGTCTTATACTGTGCATGTGAACTCTTTGATTCAGCTTTAAAAAAAAAAAACTCTATTAGCTCTTGGAGTTAGATCTCAGATAAGAGCTCCTTAAGTGCCTTTCTCGCCTCCCCTTTCTCAGTAATAAGTAAATGTCTCCCAACAGAATTTCAAAACTGTGGATTCAATACTGTTGAAAGTGAGAAAGGAGGCTCCCACTTCTACCTAAAAATGTGGTAATTATAGTAACACATTTAGCTGAGCTAAAAATTGATATCATTTTAAAAGTCTAAACTGAGGTTTATTATGTGTTCCTTTTAAAAATTGGACTAATTCCTGAAAAAGTAGATTAGCACTTGAATGTTTTCCTTGTTCACCAGTTAACTACATTTCCTAAATCCATTTGTAAAACGAAAGGATCAGACTGGGTGATCCTTAGGCTTTTCTAAATCTTAACACTGATTCCGATCTAATTTTATCAGGTGGAAAGCCTTGACCTACATTATAGCTGGTAGTGACTGATGGAGTTCAAGTATTTAAACCTTAGACTTACTCATCTGTATACCAATGTGTATGTATACAGAGATATTAGAAAAGTGGACAAAAGCCCACTAGTTGGCTTGCTACTACTAATTGTATTGTTAGTTGTTAAGAGTCCAAATGCAATACAATTTACTTTTGTGAACCTAAACTGTTCTTAAAATGGAGAGCGTAGCTTTGATAATTTTGTAATGAAATAGCTCTTTGGAAACAAAACAATGAGTTGATTAGAAAATAATGAAAACACTATTGAACTGTAGTTTGAAGATATGAATATATTTTTTCCTTTTTCTAAAATTAAAAAAAAATTTTTAATGTTTTATACAATTTTTAAAGGTTGCACTCCATTTACAGTTATTACAAAATATTGGCTGTATTCCCTGTGTTATACAATACATCCTTATAGTATGTCTTATACCCAATAGTTTGTACCTCCTCCTCGCCCACCCCTATATTGCCCTGCCAAACCTCCCCCGAGCCCCTCACAGGTAACCACTAGTTTGTTCTCTGTGTCTGTGAGTTTACTTCTTTATTGTTACATGTTCACTAGTTTTGTTGTGTTTTTTTAGATTCCATGTATAAGTGGTATCATATAGTATTTGAGATATGAATATATTTACTTTGCTGGAGTAAGAGATAAAAAAGTCTTAGTTAGCCAAAGAAACAATAATGATGATGATAGATTTTAGCTAACGTTAAGTGCTTTCTTTTGCTAGTTAGCAGGCTTACTAGGAGAAGGCAATGGCACCCCACTCCAGTACTCTTGCCTGGAAAATCCCATGGACGGAGGAGCCTGGTGGGCTGCAGTCCATGGGGTCGCTAAGAGTCGGACACGACTGAGCGACTTCACTTTCACTTTTCACTTTCATGCATTGGAGAAGGAAATGGCAACCCACTCCAGTGCTCTTGCCTGGAGAATCTCAGGGACGGGGGAGCCTGGTGGGCTGCCGTCTATGGGGTCGCACAGAGTTGGACACGACTGAAGCAACTTAGCAGCAGGCTTAGTGCTTTATGCATTTTTTTCTCCTTAACTCGTCACAGTAACTGTAAGAGAGGTAGGATTATTCCTTTTCATTGAGGAAAATTGAGGCTTTTTGAGAGGTCCAGTAGTATGTTCAAGGTCAGGCAATATCTCTTCTTTAATAACTTCTTTGCTGTTTATTGGCGTGTAGTTTACGATCACTGTAGAGATTTTGGAAAAAATGAAAAAAATGTACAAAGAAATAATACTTTCCAATACTTTTAGTAGATTATCTCATTTAATCCTCATGGCAATTTTGTGCGGTAAATATTCTCCCCATTTTATAGATGAGGGAAATGAGTCTTAAAAGGGTTAATCATTTCATCTAGAATCACTCAGCTGGTGAGACCTGGAATTTGAACTCTAGATTCTGACACTAGCTTCCATATATTGCCTTCCCCTCCCCCAACACCCTGACCTTTTTTTCCAGATCTTTTTCAAAATTAGTAGGTATGTCTAATTTTTAAAAATTACGTAGTTGGACTCATACCATTTATTCAGTATTATTTACTGCTTACCTCAACTAATTTCCTGTGTCATTAAAAATCCCTTAGATACCAGTTTTAGTAGCTACAGAATACTCTATTTTATGCATATGTTGTAACTTATTTAAAACTTGAGAACTAATATGCCGTAATGGCTTAGAGCTTGGGTTCTGGGTTGAGAGCTTGTGGGTTCAAATCCTGGCACAGACTGTTAACTATGCAAGTGACCTAATGCTTTGTCTTCAGTTTACTAATCTATACAATGGAGGATGATAATATTTATGTTACAGAGTTATCCAAGGGTTAAATAAGTTATACATGTTATGAAGATTAAATGAGTTTATACTTGTAAGGCTTCTTAAACTCTAATGTCCACCTGGGGAGCTTGTTCAAATACAGATTCTGATTCAGTGGCTCTGGGGTCTGTCTGTATTCTGTTAAGCTCCTACGTGATGTGCTACATTTTGAGTTGCAAGGAAGTACTTAAAATGATGCCTGGTCCTAGTTAGTGTTAACCTCTTTGGGTTGCTTCAAGTCATTCAACACTCAGAAGTAGTGTGATAACTAAACTTTGCCCGTGAATTTTTTTTTTTTTTTTTCTCCCCATGAATCTTAAATTGTTGATTTCCGTGGGCTGGGTCCTAGAAATGGGATTATTGGCACTAAAGTTACCCCATTATTTTTCCTAAATCATCCATGATTTTCTTCTTAGCTTACTCTTTTTTAGTTATGGACTTGTCACTTGAATTTAACTGAGGGGTTATGAATTTATAGAATTTTAGCACTCGAAGGAACCTGAGAGAGATACCTTCTAGGAAAATGAACCCGACCTAACAGCCCTGCCACCTCCTGCCCTTTCCATCTGGGAATATGTGTGGGGGCCTCGCTTTTGTCGTCACAACTACAGGAGAGAATTACCAGCATTTAGGGAACAAGGGCCAGATAATATCCTCAATGTGTGGGAAAGTCTTGTACAGCAAAAATTGTCCTGCCTAAAAGGCTAGCAACTTCCCTGTGGGAGTCACAGAAACCATTTTCCTTCGTTTTATAGATGTGAAACTGAGGTCTGGAGAGGTCAGGTCCACAGCACATTCCTGCAGCTGCTTGGTCCTAGAGCTATAGCTGGAACACAGGTGTCCTGTCTCCCAGTCCAGTGTTCTTTACGTAATATTTGGTCTGTCTGTTTTATTGGACTGTTTAAGTGATAAATGACTCACTAGTGAAGCTTAGTGTAATCATTGCCTTCTCTTTGAGAAGTTGTAACAACATTACCTTAACAAAACGAAATGCCCTTTGGCTCATGGTCATATATTTACTTTTATTTTTAGTCATCAAAATGACTAAGATTTCGGTGGCTGATACACTATTTTTTAAGATAAGTTAATAATTGATAAGATATGTCTAACAGAAAGTTATGCTCTTGCAATTTGGAATCCTGAGTTGTAATTCGTTTACTATCACTGACTAGCCAGGTGACCTCTTATAAGTGTCTGAAGTTTCGTTTACCATATTTTAGCATTAAAAAGGGGAGTGGAAAGTCCTGTTTCAGAATACGTACTGAGCTGATTAACTCTGAGGAAGGAAAAAGATTATTTTTGTTTTGTTTCATATTTCTGTACTCTTTTAAACTATAAAAGAATGTGTTAAAAAAAAAGAATGTGTTATACATTAAGTAATTTGTCTTTTATTAAAACTTTTGTTTTTACATTTTAGTTTTTCACTTCTGAAATCAGTGTGTATTTTACATTTGTTGGTAGGTCATAGTCTAATTGGCAGTGTTTTTTCTTAATGGTTATTGCAATGCCGTCTGGTTTACTGTGATACAGTTCTGACACTAACCACAGACGTCCTTCACAAGTTAAAGGACATTACACCTGCAACTATCATGTTATTGACCCCTTCAGGTTCAGGAATTCACTAGAATGTCTCACCGAACTCAGATCAGATCAGATCAGATCAGTCGCTCAGTCGCGTCCGACTCTTTGTGACCCCATGAATCACAGCACACCAGGCCTCCCTGTTCATGACCAACTCCTGGAGTTCATTCAGACCCACGTCCATCGAGTCAGTGATGCCATCCAGCCATCTCATCCTCTGTCGTCCCCTTCTCCTCCTGCCCCCAATCCCTCCCAGCATCAGAGTCTTTTCCAATGAGTCAACTCTTCGCATGAGGTGGCCAAAGTACTGGAGTTTCAGCTTTAGCATCATTCCTTCCAAAGAAATCCCAGGGCTGATCTCCTTCAGAATGGACTGGTTGGATCTCCTTGCAGTCCAAGGGACTCTCAAGAGTCTTCTCCAACACCACAGTTTAAAAGCATCAATTCTTCGATGCTCAGCCTTCTTCACAGTCCAACTCTCACATCCATACATGACCACAGGAAAAACCATAGCCTTGACTAGACGAACCTTTGTTGGCAGAGTAATGTCTCTGCTTTTGAATATGCTGTCTAGGTTGGTCATAACTTTCCTTCCAAGGAGTAAGCATCTTTTAATTTCATGGCTGCAATCACCATCTGCAGTGATTTTGGAGCCCCCAAAATAAAGTCTGACACTATTTCCACTGTTTGCCCATTTATTTACCATGAAGTGGTGGGACCAGATGCCATGATCTTCGTTTTCTGAATGTTGAGCTTTAAGCCAACTTTTTCACTCTCCTCTTTCACTTTCATCAAGAGGCTTTTGAGTTCCTCTTCACTTTCTGCCATAAGGGTGGTGTCATCTGCGTATCTGAGGTTATTGATATTTCTCCTGGCAATCTTGATTCCAGCTTGTGTTTCTTCCAGTCCAGCATTTCTTATGATGTACTCTGCATATAAGTTAAATAAACAGGATGAAATACATATAAATATACAGCCTTGACGTACTCATTTTCCTCTTTGGAACCAGTCTGTTGTTCCATGTCCACTTCTAACTGTTGCTTCCTGACCTGCATACAGGTTTCTCAAGAGGCAGGTCAGGTGGTCTGGTATTCCCATCTCTTTCAGAATTTTCCACAGTTTATTGTGATCCACACAGTCAAAGGCTTTGGCATAGTCAATAAAGCAGAAATAGATGTTTTTCTGGAACTCTCTTTCTTTTTTGATGATCCAGTGGATGTTGGCAATTTGATCTCTGGTTCCTCTGCCTTTTCTAAAACCAGCTTGAACATCAGGAAGTTCACGGTTCACATATTGCTGAAGCCTGGCTTGGAGAATTTTGAGCATTACTTTACTAGCATGTGAGATGAGTGCAATTGTGCGGGAGTTTGAGCATTCTTTGGCATTGCCTTTCTTTGGGATTGGAATGAAAACTGACCTTTTCCAGTCCTGTGGCCACTGCTGAGATTTCCACTCCACCGAACTCAAGGAAGCAGTATTTAAGATTGCTATTTAAGTATAGGTGTTAGTCGCTCAGTCATGTCTGATTCTTTGTATCCCCAAGGACTGTGGCCCACCAGGTTCCTCTGTCTATGGAATTCTCCAGGCAAGAATACTGGTGGAGTGGGTAGCCATTCCCTTCTCCAGGGGATCTTCCCAAACCAGGAATTGATTCTCTATTGTCTGAGCCAAATGAATATACACATAGGGAGCATCCATATTACCCTCCCAGCCCATGAGTGTGTTCATCCACCAGGAAGCTTCAGTACAGAGTTTTTGTTATAGGGTAGGATTGATTGATTTAATCATTGATCTTGTGCTTGAACTCAAATTTAAATCCCCAGCCCTCTCCTCCCCCAAGATTGGGCTCATGTCAAGCCCCAAGCCTCTCTTCAGGAGGTTGGGCTTTCTGTGACCAGCTCCCATCCTGTGTCAGCTCATCTCTTAGCATAAACTGAGAGGTGATCCAAGGCGCTTGTGAATAACTAAGACACTCCCATTACTCAGGAAATTTCAAGAATTTAGAATCCCCCTCACAGAAACCAGGGACTACAAAGACTAGCAGGATTCTTATACAACAGTGACGCATAAAAATAGTGTATCTTTGAAATGAGGATGTATCAGACTAACTATGTATAGTAATTTTAAAACATAACTTTTTACATTCCTGGTATAAGTTAACATAGGAAGTACTTTGAGCTCTCTTCTGCATAAGTTATTTTAACTACTTTTAAAAATAATATTGTTTGCCTAAAGGCGAGGCTTTGTAAGGACATTGACATAGGTTCAAACCCTGATGTCATATGTACTAATTATGCAACACTCTCTTTTAGTTATTTCCTAGTTTTGTAAAATGTGAGACACGTCTAGCATAGTGTCAGATGTGGAGTAAACATTCATCAAAGTATCCTTGTTTTCTGTATCATTATATGTATTGTTGGTCTTAAAAGTTTGCAGATTTTACCTTATTGGCCAGAGATTGAGTTTTAACCTGACTTTGATGTATAAAATGCTGCTCTGTGCTGTGTTAGGGTCTTGGATACAGTGTGTTGGGTTGTAAGAATGTACTCTCACTATTAACTAGAGTTCTTGTGGAGTGATTGTTGTTGTTTAGTCACTGTAGACCTACTCTTTGGGACCCTGTGGATTGTATAGCACACAGGTTCCTCTGTCTTCCACTGTATCCTGGAGTTTGCTCAGTTTCATGTTCCTTGATGTGGAGTGATCCCTGAAATGAAACTTACTCTTCTCCTTCCTGTAACTTAACTGTGGGCACTGTTCAGAGTAACTGTTGGCTAAGAGCTACAAGGGCTACAGTCCATAGGGTTGCAAAGAGTTGGACATGATTGAAGTGACTTAGCATGCAAGAGCTACAAACACTGTTGATAGCATTACGGTATTGGTTGGCTGGTTTGGAGAAAAATAACCAGATGTACATATATTCAGATTTACAAGGACTGTTGTAGCTTCTGGAAGCCCGAGAAACACACTGTTAACAACAATAGTCTCACTGTCTCTTCTTAAAGCCTTAACGGAAGTATTTCAAATGATGAATGGAACCTTTCTTTGCTAACATATTCTGTCTTACACCTGTTTTGCAATAGATGTATTTCCTTTGATTTATGAGAGATTTAACACATAGCTAATTAGCAGCCTGTTAAACTTTTGGAACTTTGAAACACAGAACTAATCCATAAGCATATGATAGCATTTTCCCTCCCCCATACTCTGTACTCCCTAAAGCAGATGAGTTTAATGAGTAAATAGAATTAGTCCCTCATTTTACTTGTTTTTGCAGTTCTTGAAATATTTCTTGTTTGCTCATTTATACTAAATTGATGAGAGCAGATGTAGAGATTCTCTTAGTTTTTTTCCCTCTCTCCCAGGGAAAATACTTTCTTTTGGTGGAAATAGTTAAAGAGGGTTTCCAAAATCTACAGAGCCTTTTTAGATCAGGAAATCTGATGATGCAAAATATGTTAGGATATTTCCAATTCTCTTGGTTTTCCAGAGAGAAATAAGAAAATTGAGCTGATAAGATAGAGCTTGAAAGTAAAATTTCTTGGTCTTAATATGTGATCATTATAGTTATAGTATATATAGTCATATATATATACCATATATGTGGAATTATAGTTAAATACATTGAACTCTGTATCCAAAAATAATAGCAGTGTTTAGGTAGAATTTGTATTATACTAGGAAGATGTCTTGCCTGGAAAATCCCATGGACGGAGGAGCCTGGTGGGCTGCAGTCCATGAGGTTGCTAAGAGTCGGACACGACTGAGCGACTTCACTTTACTTTTCACTTTCATGCATTGGAGAAGGAAAAGGCAACCCACTCCAGTGTTCTTGCCTGAAGAATCCCAGGGACAGAGGAGCCTGGTAAGAGGCTGTCTATGGGTTCGCACAGAGTCGGACACGACTGAAGCGACTTAGCAGCAGCAGCAGGAAGATGTCTTAGATACATCATAGACCCCTGAATTGTAAAAGACCCTAAAGATCATCTGGCTTGACTTGATTCCTAGAGCAGACTCTTCTAAATTGTCTGTGACAGGTGGCTCTCTCAGAGCTATTTTGATGGACAGTCTGTTTCATTATTGGGCATCTCTAATTATTAAGGTTCTGCCTCATTTTTAATCCAAGTCTACCTGTGCAACTTCTCACTGCTCATAGTCCCTTTCTTTGGATCAGTCTAGACTAAATCTAATAACCATTCTTGACATGGAAAGACGGAGCTGTTTATGCCCGTGGTCACCCTGTCTTCAGCTTAATCCTTCAGCCAGTCTTCCTGTTACATGACTAATTGACCCCTCCAGGATAGTTTATTACAAGTCTCTTAAAATGTATCCTTCTTTGAAGGATTCTACCATTGTATGAGGAAGGTGCTTAATATTGTCACAGCCCTTTGTGGACTTTTCTTTTATTTGATAGGAGATTCATTGTAACTGATGTTTTTATTCTGAAAAGTATATTTTCCATTTCTGTTAGATTCAGTATTTGCTGATCTTTGTAGGCTTTTAGTTTTTTGGTCATTCCCCATGTAGTAGTTCTGAGTTTACAGAAGCTGGAAGTCAGAACTGAGCCAGGAGGGTCAGGAGGGGCCACATCGTGGCTTTTATTTTTATCTTTTTGTTTTTTGGTATGCATCAATATGATTTCCATTTCTGCATTATAATTTTGTTTTACAGTTGTTTATATTTCACTTTGTAGTATTTTCATTTCATGTTTTTAAAAAGTAAATCTTATTGTCAACTAGTATTTTCTAGTTCTTGAACCACAAAACACAGATCCTTCATGTCTTTATGCCTTGATGGAAGGTGTATCATGTTTCTTGTGATTAATACAGCTCTTAAGTTTTCTAAACAGAATCCTTTTAAAGAGTGATGTTCTTCAAGATCTTTTAAACACATAGGCTTTCCTATACTTGTTTTTTGATTGTTGTTTCAGTTGGGGGAGACATTCTATTTTTATTCTCATTAAAATTTTATTCCGTTCCTAAGAATTTTTTGAATAATAATTGTCAGTACGTTGTCGAACACTACTACATGTGAAATAATTTGCTAAGCCCTTTATGTACTGTACGATATCTTCTTATAAGCAAATAAATAAATACTTCTAGTAACAACCCTGTGAGTTAGGCACTGTTGTCATTCATTAGGCTGCTGAGGAATAAGTCAATGAGGTTAAATAATTTGTCTAAGGACACACATGAGCTGATAAGTGGCAGAAGTAAGACTCAGACCCAGGCAGTCTGACTTTTGGAGTTCATGCTCTCAGCTGCTGTACTTGTTATAACTGTTTGCTTTCTCCTAAAATAATTGTAAAGGAAGCATTAAGTTCGTGTGATTTAAAGTATGCAGTATCCCCAGAAGCCACAAATGATTACTGACATTCTGGCTTTTCCTTGCTTTCAGTCATAACCATGAAACAGAATGATTTCTGGGTAATTACTGGGCAGTTTCATTCCTAACTTTTTTGGAAAAATCCATCTATGAAGCCAGAGGTCAGCAACCCAAAGTCTCCATTTTTAATTGTGTTCCAGCTTATGTGAAATCAGTTATGGGCGAGTATAATCTTTTACACCTCATAGTTTTGATGCCTTTAAGTTTGAACCAGAGATTCTCAAAGGACCCTCTGGGGTCTCTAAGATTCTTTAAAGAGGTTCATGAGGTCAAAACTATTTCATAATAATAATGGGGTATTAATTTTCTTTTTAATTCTCAGTCTCATAAGCATACAATGGAGATTTCTAGAGACTACACATCTTAGAGCTTATCTGCCTTCTGTTATCCAGTTATTAAATACATTTACAAAGTGCTGAACAGTATAAATCTTATCACTACATTTGTCCTATTTTGAAAATAACAGTTTTCAGAAAATATTTGTTAACATGTAATGGGTTTATTGTTACTTAAAAATGAATAAATATTTAGAAATTCTTAATTTTAGTTTCTCAGTAAATAAGTAGATAAATGTCAATAGGTAGATAAACCCCATGTAAACAAAAGCTCTTTGGGGGCTTCAAAGACTACAGAGGGATCCTGAGACCAGAAACTTTGAGCACCACTAGTTGTATCATAAGATATTAAAGAAAATTGATATAGAAGTAAAAATCTAGAGCATATTAGAAGATGTTAAAAATCAAATAAAGTGTGTTTATAGCTTACCAAATATTTTTCTTCTGAATTGTGTAAGCAGGAGACTGGAACCTACCGAACGACCTCTTCAGATTGTTTATGATTACTTATCCAGGCTGGGGTTTGATGACCCTGCACGAATACAAGAGGAGGCAGCAAATCCTGACCTTGGCTGTATGCTCCGATTTTATGGTGGTAAGAATTTTCAGTGGCTTTGTGAATATATTAACTGTTTTAAAAAAACGTCTTGTATTAGGGTATAGCCAGTTAACAATGTTGTGATAGTTTCAGATGAGCAGCAAAGGCACTCAGTCGATCATATACATGAATCCATTCTTCCCCCAGTCTCTCCTCCCATCCAGGCAGCCACATAACATTGAACAGAGTTCCCTGTGCTTTATAGAAGGTCTTTGTTGGTTATCCATTTTAAATATAGCATTAACTATTTTTAATTGATTATTTGTACCTGTAACTTCAGCCTTTTAAAAATATTTTATTCAAAGCTGCCTTAAATTAGGCAGTCAGAAAACAACAGCAAAAGTCTTCTCTTTTTATTTTTGCTCTTTTTGTTCTAGTGTTTTGCTGACTTCCGAATTATTATGTACCTTTGCCACCATCTCGATCAAATCAGAGCTTTAGTTTCAGATTTTTTAATTCCTTATAAGGTTCATGAACTTCTGGACAGTTCAAGAATGTTCAGAAGTAGGTAGTTATTATATATGACTTAACATTTGATGGACTCATCAGATGTGTATATTGCTGAATTTAGTAAGCTTTATTGTTTTTTAGGGCTGTTTTTCCTTTCAGTGTATGAGTCTTGTACCTCCTTGGTTAAATTTATCCTAAGTACTTTATTCTTTTTTTAAAAAAATTATTTATTTTTTTATTTTTGGTTGCATTGGGTCTTTCGTTGCTGTGTGCGGGCTTTCTCTAGTTGCAGAGAGCAGGGGCTGGTTCCTAGTTGTGGTGCGTGGGTTTCCATTGCAGTGGTTCTGTTGTTGTGGAGCACGGGCTCTAGGGACGCAGGCTTCAGTAGTTGTAGCTCACAGGCTCTAGAGTGCAGGCTCAGTAGCTGTGGTGCATGGGCTTAGTTGCCCTACAGCATATGGAATTGTCCTGGACTAGGGCTCAAACCTGTGTCACCTCTGTTGGCAGGTGGATTCTTAAACACTAGACCGCCAGGGAAGCCCTGAGATAGTACTCTTTTATTGGCTGAAGCTGTATAGGCTTGAGTCGGGCTGGAAGATTCACTTGTAACGTGGCTCACTCATGTGGCTGTTGGTAAAGGCCCCAGTTTCTCACCAGCTTTTGTCAGGAGATCTCAGTTCCTCGCTATGTGGACCCCTCTCTCAAGGTGTGTAAATATCTTCATGTTGTGGCAGCTAGCTGCTCCCAGCAATGAGACACACACACACATGCACATGAGCGTGTGCATACATGTATATGCAAACACACACACCGAGTTCAGTTTTTATGACCTAGTTTCATAAGTCACCATTCTTTTTACCACTTTCTGTTCATTAGAATTGTGTCACCAAAAACAGCACACACTGTTGAGTGGGGAATTAGGCCTCACCTTTTGAAGAAAGGAGTATTAAAGAATTTGAAGTATTTTTTGAAGCAAATATTAATAGCTTATCAATCAGCTTTCAATATTTCATGTATAGAGCCTTTGGTGAGTTGCCTTCAGTTAGAATATAGTCTTAATAAGGCGAGGGTCAGAGGGGCCCAAGTTCAGGCCAGTTAGTTTTGATGTGTTTGCCGAATATAAAAGTTGCTCAGTACTTCAAGGGCCGTTGTGCAAATGCCAGTTATCAGTCTTGCTGGTGTGGGTGCTGGGGGAAAATGAGTAGAATGACTCAGTGCAGATTCATGATGTAAAAGCCTTGAAATAACATGTGTGACTAAAGATGAGTGGGTATTATGATTGATCACAGAGATTAAGAGAGTCAGTTAATCAACTCCTTATTATGTATGAGGAAGTGGAGTCTGGGAGGTGTGACTTGCTGGGACTGAATAGTTCAGGTAGCATAGCACCCAGCCTGAGCATTTCTTTATGTCCCATATTCTCTCACAGGTTGTCTGAGACGCTTCCATCCAAGGGGCATAAACACGTACAGAAGAAACTAGATACAAAAGAATCACATATTATGTTCCCATTCATTTAAAATTTGAAAACAAGCAAAACTCAGACGTATTGTTTAGAGATGTGTGACAGGACCACTGTTTGTCCATCAGATCTGCTCTCCTTCTTCCGTAACAACACTGGCCTAGACTGCTCAGCTCTACCTCATTCTCAGTCTTTTATGCAGTTAGATGTGCACCTGTGACAAAATTTTCATCAGTGGTAAGGAATGAAATTGTTGTGTGCCACTTTTACACCTGGTTCCTAAACCTTCCCATGCAGACTTCTTGTTCTTTTCCTCTCCTGTAGGCTAGGAAGGCAGTCATCTGAGCAACATTGAAGTCATGTGTTGAAATGGCAAAGCCACCTTCAGCTGGAGTTTCTCAACAGAGTTGACTCCTGGCAACCCATACTGCCCGCCCTAGCAGAGAATTAGATTTCTGTTGAGTTAGATACATTCTTTTTGTTACAGTAGTTAAAACTGCTGTAACTAATACATAAGTAGCAAAAATACAAAGAAAACAAGGAAATGATTATTCTAAAAGTCAAGAGAATGGCTGACCTCTAGGGTTGAGGGAGGAAGTGATTCCTACAAGTGGTGTTTTTGAGTCAGTACAAGTGTATACCATAGTGGCTATCTATTAAGCAATGACATATAGTGTGATAATTATGATATACTAATCAATTTGGTATATACCTGTTGAGAATATTCTAACTTTTATTCCTATCTAATGTGTATTTCTAGAAATATGTTTTGTTTTGTTTTTTTTTTACATAAATCCTATCATTTGGTATTGGTCTTCATGCTTTTTTTTCTCCCAGCAGCATTTTGGAGGTCTTTTTTAAAACTCTTTTACATGCATTTCTTTACGTTGCATACTGTTGAATGTCACGTATGTATTAGAGTTTATATAACAGTTTCCCTAGTGATGGGCTATTTTACATAGCATTATGGTAAAACTGCATCTTTGTACACCTGTTCTTCAGAGTATATCTTTAAACATGAAATTATTGGGACTTTTAATATTATTAGCATTTAAAGTTTTTACTAATCTGATGGATTAAATGATGGCCTTATTGTTTTAATTTTGCTTCCTTGATTACTAGAATGGTGGAATATTGTTTCATAGTTATAGTAGATCTTAGTTTCTTCTTTGAATTAGCCTTTATATATTTCTGTTTATCTTTTTTCTTATGATCTGAAAGACTTGTGTATATATTCTGAATATAAATCCTCTGGATGCTGTATTTGTGACATATTTTTCTTCCAGCTTGTAACTTGTTTTGTAGTTTTATTTATTGTTTTTTATGGTGCAGAAGACTTACTTAATCATATTTATGAATATTTTCCTTTAATACATTTACATTCCTTTCCTGTCCTAGGTCATAAACATCCTCTATATTTTCTTGAAGTATTTTTATAGTTTTAAAATGTGATATGAGTTAGGAATCTAACTTTATTTTTTTTTTTCTCTACTGATAGCCAGTTGTCCCAACAATACTTATGAAATAGCTCATCCTTTTCCTACTGATCTGATGCATTGCCTTTATTAAGTTCCTATATAGGCAGAGGTTTATTTTTGGACTCTATCCTATTACATTGATCTCTTTGTCTAATGCTAATACCAACACTATTTTTTATTAATATACCTACGTGATAGATTGTAATAGATGATGGGGAAGTTCCCCTTTACTGTTCTTCTAGAAAATCAGGAAGGTCTCTAGAAACAGAGAAATCTTTCTGAAGAAGTAGTTTTTGAGTTGGTTCTTTAAAAATGGGTACAATTTCAGTAATCACAAAGGAAAAGGAGGACAGAGGAAGGGTATTAGGAATTTCAGTGCATGTTCTGTGAATCAGATAATTTGAGTCCACATTGTTCTGGGCCTTGAGTACAATATCAGAAATTTGCCCTTCATTTGACAGATGGTAGAGGAAGTGATGGGATCCAAGTGGGGCTGAGAAAGATGATTCTGGCACCAGAATGGATAATAATTCAGGCTTGAATTAGGGATCCGAACTAGGGAATGGAAGGAATCATTCATATAGAGACTTTTTGAAGGAATAGTAAGTGTTGGTGGTTGATTAAAAAAAGGAGTTGAGGAAGAGATCCTAAGAGGCAAAACTGACTGAGGTTTTGAGCCTGGGTGGCTTTGGGAGAATGACAAGACTTCACTTGTGAGAAGGATCTGGTTTCAGGCAAGTGTAACTGTAAGCAGTGGTAGACATCCAGTTGGAGATGTCTGGCAGGTAGTCAGATATGTGGAACCAGGAGCTTTGGAAATACAGATCTGGGAGTCAGGTACATGGGAGTGTTAAATCTGTGGAAGCTGTTAAAGATTGAAAGTAATACTTAAAATATAGGAAAAGAAGGAGGCTTAAGGCAGGACTTTCATTATATTAATAATGACTATCTTTTATTATATACCCTCACTATGTGCTGAGCACATACTAAGGTGCTGAGCACTTTGTGTACTGTTTTTCAATTCATCCTTACAAGCATTCAGGTAGATATTATTACTCCGGAGAGGTCTTAACTGATTCTAAATCTCATCTTCTTAACCTCTAAGGTACTCTTAGTATTTAGTTGATAGAGAAACAGTTTAGAGAAATAAAAAGGATCCATAAAATGTGAGACCTGGGCAGGACTAGGGATCATCTAATCCAGCTCCTTGGTCTTTAACTTGGGAAATTAAGGCCTAAAAATATATTAATAGAACTTGTTCAGGGTCATGAAACCAGATGGTGGGATTGCTTCACCAACCACTGCTTCCAAGTTTGAAATTTGTTTTGAAGTTTCCTGTTTTACTCTTGCGATGTAAGTAAATGTTTCATTTTTACCCCCGATAATATCAGCCAGTGTTTATTTGTCGGTTTAACTTTTTATTTTGAACTAGCTTTAGATTTTCAGAGCAGTTGGAAAGATAGCACAGAGCGCTCCTGCACAGCCTTCATGCAGTTGCTCGAGCAGTTGTTCTCATATAAACGGTGCTTCATTTTCCTCTGGCTTCTTTAAAGATTTTTCCTTTGTCTTTAATTTTCAGCAATTTGATTATGAACTGTCTGGGCTTGACTTTCTTTGTGTTCAGCCTGTTTGGGGTTCTCCAGCGTTCCACATGTTCTGTCCAGGTTGTATAGGTGAATTCAGTGGGAGAGACAGGGCCGAGTGTGCTTTCTCTAACTCAGAACCAGAACCTTAGTGGTATCTTTTGATTAAAAGAAGTATTTCATTTTGATGGAGTCCAATTTAGCAGTCCTTCCCTTTATTACTTCTAGAAGTTATATTGCTTTACTTTTCAGTTTATATTCACAAAGTCTATGTAACTTCATTTTTTATTGTCTGTTTTGAGTATCATCATGATCTCATGGGCTTATGTATATTTGTTTCAATTCATTGCAGACATTTTTCTTTCTGATGCTTAATTTGTCTCATCTCAGTTCCTGGGAGCTCTTTCAGGTTGCCTTCTGTGTCCTTCCAACATGACCCCAGTTGGGCTACGCAATTGGCTCAGTGGTAAAGAATCTGCTTGTCAGTGCAGGAGCCACAGGAGATGCAGGTTCAATACCTGGATCGGGAAGAGCCCCCGGAAGGGGTAGTGGCAACCCATTCCAGTATTCCTGCTGGGAAAATCCCATGGACAGAGGAGCCTGAGGGGATATAGTCCATGGGGTTGCAAAGAGTCAGACACGATTGAGTGACTAAGCCTAGCCCAGCACAGTCTTTGGTAATATTCCAGATTTTTCCATTAAGTTCTTACACAAAAAGATGTCCTAAGCTGATCTTTTCATCATCTGATTCACACCAGAAATAGGTGATTTTTCTAAGGACTCCTGGTTCGTTTTAATGAAACATAATGTTTAGAGATTATACTATGGGCATTGTTAGAGAACTCGCCTTGATTTTTTAGAAACATTTTTTTTTCTTAAATTATAAAATAATCCATGTTCTTTATGAAAATGAAAGTGTTAGTTGCTCAGACTATAGCCCACCAGGCTTCTCTGTCCGTGGGATTCTCCAGGCAGAAATACTGGAGTGGGTTGCCAGACCCTTCTCCAGGGGATCTTCCTGACCCAGGGATCAAACCTGTGTCTCTTGTATCTCCTGCATCGGCAGGTGGGTTCTTTACCACTAGCGCCACCGGGGAAGCCCCTATTTTCTATTTTCTTTATAGACATTTCAAAGTATACCATAATTTTCCACTTAGTCTTGACTTTTGAGATTGTAAGTCTGTTTTTAACTAGAACTATTAGTCATTCCAAACATTTATTAGAACTTCCTCATTCCGTTTTTTACCACTTTCAGAAGATCAGAGACTTAGCAAACCCTCCAAAAATAATAAGACAGCATATTATTTTGTGTATAAATAACTTATTCCCCCCAAAATTGAATATTCCTTTCTGAGAGTAGCTACAGATAGCTACTATAGAAGCACAAATGAGAAGAAAAGAGCCTTAAAAGGATAAACTTATAGAGTTTCTTAAAATATGATTTGTGGGCCATCTGCATTTAAATTACTTGAGATACTTGTTAAAAACATACTTTCCTTTGTTCCATCCCAGATCCTCTGAATTAAATTCTTTGTGGGTAGGTCTTGGCGTTCTGCATTGTAAACTAATTCTCAGATAATTCTTGGGCACATAGAAATTGGAGAATCCCTGATCTAAAGGAATTCTACAGTTGAGACTGAAAGGGAACTGGAGAAAACTGGAGTGCTTTTGTAGCTTTGATAGAAACAATAGGGAGGGTGGAGTTGAAGAGTGAGAAGGAAGAAGAACCAAACTCCCCAAGGAACATGGAATTTAGAATATAGATGAAAGGATTGGCCTAGACTGGAAGGAGAAATGGTGGTGTTAACATACAAAGTTTAAAGCTTTGAAGTAAGCCAGACCATTTCCTCATTTTTTATACAGGAAACACACAGTCAAAAGGGTACCATGATGCCCAGGGTTTAATCAATTATGTAATAGTATTGAGTACACCCAGTTTTTTTCACTTCCCAGTCTGTTGCTGTTTGCTCAGCCTCATACTGTTGCTACTTCTGTTCGTTTCTGTGTAGAGTTACTATTTCCAGTAGTACTTTAACCAAGAACATTTCTTCTGTCATAATGCTGTTTTGTTCACTGTTACCTGTTGTGTAAAGTTTTATAAAGGGTGGTAAAAGATAGAGACGCTCTTGCATGTCTGTATCAGCTTCTGCTACCGTGATTGGGATAGTTGATTGAAATATCAGCCAAAAGCTTTTCCTCACAAAGAGCAGGAAGATGGAGGATTGTGTACAGAACTAGTTATTAATTTCTTCCTTCTGCGATAGACTAAGCACAATAGTGGCTGTCTCTTATTCCATACTTCTTTTGTATCTAAAACCATGCTTACTACTTTACATTCATTATCTTAATTTTTTATAAGGACCTCCCAAAGGTAGGTAGTATTAAGATCTGAACTGTATAAATGGGGAATGTCAAGGTCAGTGAGATTATGTAGTTCAAGGAATCAAAGTAAGTAGCAGAACTCAAGTTTGAGTGTCTGACTCCCGAGTCCATGATCTTAACTACTCTGTCATCCTGCCTTTCTTTGAGTACATGGGAGCTATGACTAGAAGAAGGATTGACAATGGCATCCGAAATTCACAGTGCTCCCATTATATAACTTCAGGGCTGGACAACATTTTAAGACTGAGAGCTTATTTTGTAATACTTATATTGCTTGGTTACTTAAATCTGTATTAGGGTTGCTGAATGTTGACATGTAATGCTTTCTTTTTCCCTTTCATTATTTCTGTACTACCTTAATGGTGGCTTCTGATGTACTCTTTTATTTTCAGAAAAACCATGCCAGATGGATCATCTGGATCGAATCCTTCTGTCTGGCATCTATAATGTACGCAAGGGAAAGACCCAGCTGCATAAGTGGGCTGAACGCCTGGTTGTTCTCTGTGGCACCTGCCTCATCGTGTCCTCAGTGAAGGATTGTCAGACTGGGAAAATGCACATATTGCCTCTGGTTGGGGGAAAGGTAAGACCCACAAAGATAAATTACTCTTTCTTTGGTCATCTTAATTTAAAAAAAAAAAAAAATCACATATGCTTTTCAGAGTTTTTTCCACATCTTTTCAAAGAAGCCATTCTGAACATTATTAAAGATTACATCACAGAGTTTTTGCATTCTTAGGTTTAAATGAAACCGACTCAGGCTAATTTACACATAAAACAAGTTTTTTACATTACAGACCCCCTCAGAGGTCCAAAGACTATGTTGTTGATCAGTTGCTAAGTCGTGTCCGACCGTTGTGACCCCATAGACTGCATCATGCCAGGCTCCTCTGTCCTCCAGCATCTCTTGTAGTTTTCTCAAATTCATGTTCATGGAGACTATCCATGCCCCAGATTCTGCTGCAGAACCCGTCTGTTGAAGAAACCCCTGCTTCCACTGCTAGGCACTAAATGCTGTCAGTAGTACCACCAAGAGTAGCCAGGGGCTGCTGCCACTAGCAGCTGCCTTTGGAAACTAGAAGTAGTGGCTACTTTTGGAAACTAGGCTGCCTTTGGAAACTTAGCATCCTCCACCAAAACAGATTCTTTCCTATTTCTCCTTTTCCCCCATTAGACTGAAATTCAGAGTCTGGAGTGCTCATTAGCTCCTATCAAGCAGCCAGAGAGACCTGCATTTTTTGCGTCTGTGCAAGAGAATTCTCCATGATAGGAAAAGCAGTTCAAAGTCATCAGAGTGATAGATGACTGGAAACAGATAATGCTACTGAGAGAAAATGTCAACTTGTATTTTATATCCAGTTGAATTACTTTGTAAGATTGAAGGCAAAATAGAACATTTTCAGACATTTAAAAACTAATGAGGGACTTACCTGGTGGTCCAGTGGCTAAGACTCGGTGCTTTCACTGGGTTCAGTCCCTGGTCAGGGAACTAAGGTCCTTCAGCTGCACAGCTGAAGGGGGAAAAAAAACCAACATAAAACAAATGAGCTGGCATATAACCTCACTGAAAGAACTACTAAAGATATATGTCTAAAAAACAACACCCCTCCAAATAAAACAAACGGGAAAAAAGAAGAAAACAACAAAGGATCGAAGGAAAGTAAATTCAAAGGAAGGTATAAGATATAAGAACAGATGATGAGTGGAAGATATAAGAATAGATGATGAATGCAAATACTGATAAAATATGGTAGTAAATTTAATACTGATTGTAAAAAGATTTAAATTTTTTTATATTTTAAATATAAATTTCAACAACTAAAGCTCAAACTCCTGAACAGCATTCAGGATTTGGTGATGTGTTCAATGAGGAACATGTGATGCAGTCTTTGGATAAGAGGAAAGAAAGAAAGTGAAAGAACTCTCTCAGTCCTGTTGACTCTTTGCGACCCCGATGGACTGTAGCCTACCAGGCTTCTCTGTCCATGGGATTTTCCAGGCAAGAGTACCAGAGTGGGTTGCAATTCCCTTCTCCAGGGGATCTTCACAACCCAGGGATCGAATCCGGGTCTCCTGCATTGCAGGCAGATGCTTTACCCTCTGAGCCACCACCAAATAGCTTTACGCTTTGCTAGAAAAATGGTCAAGTACAAACTTAAAAATTTTAAGGATGACTACTAAAAGTAGAGTGGGAAAAGAGAATGTAAACTCTGTAATGCTAAAAGAAGGCAGGAAAAGGATTGAGAAAAAGGAGCAAAATAATTAGCATGGTAAGTTATTACATATTATAGTGACATGGAAATAAATCCAAATATTTTCTACTAATTACTGTTTATAGGAGACACACCTAAAACTTAGAAGGTTGAATGTGAAATGATAGAAAAATCACACTAATCAAATAGCAACCAAAAGAAAATTGGTATGGTTATATTAACATCATACAAAGCACATGAAAGTTTGTATGCAACATAGGACTTGTGTCAAGACATTTACAACTTGGTAATAGACAAATAACCTATTTTGGCAAAGTTGAGAAGCAACTGGGAACACAGTCACTTTGGAAAACAGGTTTTTTTTGTTTCTTATAGTTAAAAATCTGCTTTTCAGATGACTGAGCATTTCTCTTAGATACTGAGAAATGAACACAAATATTTCCAAAAAGTATAAGTGAATGTTCATAGCAATTTTGGTTATAATTGACCCAAACTGGAAGCAACCCAAATGTTCACTGAGTGGTAAATTGATAAAACAGATGTGCTGTATCCACATGTGTTGTATTCACTGTGCCACTGAGCAGTGAAAAGACATGAGCTGCTGATACACACAGGAAAAAGGGTGAGTCTCAAAACATTAAGTGGAAAAAGCCAGATGTAAAAGTCTATTTATTGTATGATTCCATTTACGTGAAATTAAAAAAAAAACTGTAGTCATAGAAAAGAAACCAGTGGTCGTACCAGGATATGGAAGAAGGGGATTGGCCGCAAAACAGCCATGAGGGACGTTTTGTGGGTGATGGGGTTGTCCAACTATGTATCTCATCAAATTGTTCACTTAGAGTTTATGAATTAAAAAAAAACACATAAATTTTATGTAAATTATACCTCAGTAAAACTTGTCTCCTGAGAAAGACATTAATGTGCAAAAGCGTTAATAGGGATAAGGAGGCTCACTGGAACCTGATGAGAGGAACATTTTATGTGTATTACCATGTAGTCTCAACATACATATTGCAAAACTTAACAAAATTACTCCAAAGTTGACAAATTAACTTCTAGTGGGAGATTTACAAGCCTTTCTCAGAATTTGACATTATGTGACTATTTTTCTGTGTCAAACATCCCATAAAAAATATTTAGAAGAAAAGATTATTCTAAAGCAATCAGTAATGCCTGTTCTTCATTTCAACAAAGTCCTTTATTTTGACACAAACTCATTGAATTGTGGTGATTTATTACTAATAAAAATAGCCTAGTTGTAAGCATCACAATTGAATGTTATGAATATTATTTAATTTTATTGGATCTTCTTAATATGATTCTTATTAGTTTAAAAGTATTTTGTGTTTCTGCCATTTGGTTCAGTCTTTACTTGGCACCAGAAGTCTAATGATTTATAACTTGGAAGTTTCCAGCTGACTCACCAAGATTCAGTAGCTATGACATACAGAAGTGAGATGTCAGACAAAGATGTAAGCGGTTCCATAGCTATAAAAATACTTCATCTTCATCAATGGTATATAGGCTGGGTTGGTGAAGAAAGCTGTTGTTGTGCTATGAATCCGTACCATCACCCCAAGTGGGACTGGAGGAAGTTGTGACTCTTTCCTCAAGCCCAGTGAAAGAGGTTTCAAAAGAACCCATGGAATCCTGATTCAGGTTCCCTGCAGTAAGGGGGACATAGTGCACTGGTGTCCTGCCTTCTGACCAGGAAGTCTTGAGGATGAGATAGGCTGCTTTAGTGATTGATAGAGCACAGAGCCTAACTCATGTGTTGGGATCCTTGTGTATTCCTTGGGTTTGTTAGTATGTGACCCAACTGGGTTAAGAGGAAACACTAGCCATTGGGTGGGTGGGTGGATTCTCATGTCTGGTGGGGCCACCTGGAGGGGCCAGCAGACATCACTGGAGGACGAGCTGTCAGTGGACCACCAGGTTCCTTCACGTCTGAGGAGAGACTGGTTGCCTATTGGAATAGTATGCGTTAGCCTGGTTAAGGAATCTGTAGGTGAGAAGCCACTAATGGTTGAATTAGGGGGCTGGTATCCAAAGAACCTTCAAAAGGACCTATTGAGGAAGATCATCCCCTTTAAAATCTAGTAGGTCTGGAGAGCATGAAGTCAGGTTATGTCTCTGCTAGTTTATAGTAACCTTTGGGTTTGCATGTTCCCTGTTCTTCATTCTGCCCCATGTTTGTGCTGGACGGGGTCAGAAATGGCTTCTAGCCCATCACCTCGAAAGTAAGAGGGGGGTGAGTCCAAAGAGGAGGCCAGGGTACCCCTTGCAGGCAGGCAGACAGCTATCTCCAGTGTACCACAGTGGTGGTGAAAAGGTATGGAGCAGTCTTCCCTTTGAAGTGAAAACTTTGGCTCTTACCTTGTGGGCCTACAGACTCTCCTGTTCTGAAACTCCCCTGCAGTGGAAGCACAGAATCCTAACCACTGCACCACCAGAGAATTCCCCCTTTGGTTTTTTCTAAACAGCTTTATTGAGATGAAATTCATATGCTGTACAGTTAACCCATTTAAAGTATGCAACTCAGTGGCTTTTAGTAAATTCACAGAGTTGGGCAACCGTCATCATAATTGATTTTAGAATACTTCTATGACCCTTTGAAAAGAAATCCTGCACTACTTAGCCTTCATCTCCCCATTCCTTCTCTATCCCCAGGCATCCATTAATCTACTTTCTGTCTCTACAGATTTGCTCATTGTGGACATTTCATATGAATGGAATCATACAATGTATGGTTCTTTGTGACTGGCTTCTTTCACTTAGTGTAATGTTTTCAAGGTTCATGTGGGTTGTAGTGTGTATCAGTGTTTTATTCTCATTTATGGCTGAATAGTATTGTATGATGTACTACATTTTGTTTATACATCTACCTGTTGATGAACATTGAGGCTGTTTCTACTTTTTCCTATTATGAATAACTCTGCTGTAATTCACAGAAAATTTTTGTGTGGATGCATTTTTTTCTTGGGTATATACCTAGGAATGGAATTGCTGGGTTACATGGTTGCTGCTACTGCTGCTAAGTCACTTGAGTCGTGTCCGACTCTTGCGACCCCATAGACGGCAGCCCACCAGGCTCCCTGGGATTCTCCAGGCAAGAACACTGGAGTGGGTTGCCATTTCCTTCTCCAATGCGTGAAAGTGAAAAGTGAAAGGGAAGTTGCTCAGTCGTGTCTGACCCTCAGCGACCCCATGGACTGCAGCCTTCCAGGCTCCTCCATCCATGGGATTTTCCAGGCAAGAGTACTGGAGCCTTCTCCGGGATTACATGGTTACTTTTAACCTTTTGAGGAACTCCCCAACTATTTTTCAAAGTGACTGTACCATATTACATTCCCAGATTCAGTTTCCCTGCATCCCTGCTAATGCTTGTTACCCAACACTTGTTATTATCTGTGTTTTTTATTTTAATCATCCTAGCAGATATGAGGTGGTACCTTGTGGTTTTGATTAGCATTTATCTAATAAATAATGACATAGAGGGCTTCCCAGGTGGTACAGTGGTAAAGAATCTGCCTCCCAATGCAGGAGACACAAGAGAGGCAGGTTCGATCCCTGGGTTGGGAAGATCCCCTAGCGTAGGAAATGGCAACCCACTCCAGTATTCTTGCCTAGAAAATTCCAAGGACAGAGGAGCCTGGCGGGCTACAGTCCACAGGGTCACAAAGAGTCAGACACGACTGAGCACACACTCAGTGATGTAGAACATTGTATCATGTGCTTATTGGTCATTCCTCTGTCTTTGGAGAAATATCTTTTCAGATCTTTTGCCTAGTTAAAAAACTTGAGTTGTTTGTCTTTGTTATTGTCCTGTGGTTTTTTGGATTGGAATTGTTTTGTTTAATTGGTTCTGGTTTTCTCCCCGCTTCTTCAGGTAGAAGAAGTGAAGCGACGTCAGTACTCCCTTGCATTCAGCTCAGCTGGAGCCCAAGCGCAGACCTATCTTGTCAGCTTTGAGACTTTGGCTGAGTACCAGAGGTGGCAGCGGCAAGCTTCCAAGGTGAAAAGCTGTCAGACGTCCTCATGGGGAGATGAGAGCAGAGAAACCAACAGAAAGATATTTTGAAACTGAACTTACTCCCAAGAGATCGAATTATAATTCTTATGTACATCACTCCAGGCTTTTCTGAATACATAGTGAATGAAATGGAATTCTCCCAGGTCCTTAACTTACTATTTATATTGGCACAGTGCAGAACGCTTTCAAAAGTGTTTTCAGGTACCAACTCTGTGAGGAAGGTAGGGGCTTGAAGGAGTAGAGACACAATGAGGTTCAAATGACTCTCCCCCCACCTTGGTGGTCTGTGATAGATGGAGCTGTCCCCTAAAGATGAAGTGCTCTAAAATTATATTTCATTTTCCAAATTCTCTTGTCTTCTTAGCCATCTTTTCAGGATTTAAACGCATTTTTCTTTATGGGGCTAGGTAGTTGCATTAAAGATTGTTTCAGTATAATGACATGCCACCAAAACATGAATGACTTTTGTAGTGATATTTTGTTTTTTTTAGATCCATTTTCACAGCCCATGTTATATTAGTATACTATTATAGCAATATAAACCTTGTTTCAGTGTTATTTCTGTATTTGTGATAGTAATCTGCTATGAATAAAACTAGTTTCAATTTTAAACAGCTTTTCTATTCTTCTGCCCTTGTAAAGACAAATTAATATTTTTTGAGCATCTTTTACATGCTAAGTAGCAGTGCTGCATACTTGGTTTTTTAATTTTCCTCATGACAGATGAAGAAACTGCGCAAGTTAGGAACTGAGCTTGTGTGGCTACAAAAGGCCATATTAAAAGATCTTTTAATATCACATCCCCTCCTAAAGTTTTGAACAGTTACTTGGAATCATCTTAACTTTACTTCCTGCGTGAGCTATTACTAACTTTCCATCTTTTGATTTTTTTTTTTTTTAACTTGTAGACACGTTACAGCTTATACCTGTTTTTTCAAGCATCTTACAGTTTTGGGGGAAAAGTAAAAATTCACTGCTTCTTATAAATGAATACTCAGATCTTATGACCTTTTTTGTCTTCCCCATCTTATTAATTGGTTCCTTGTTGTGTCAATGCTGTTCCATCCTCCGCTGGGTGGGAGACATTCAGCACTGGCTCAGATGGCTCTTCTCTGTGACCTCATCCAGGTGGTGTCCCAGCGCATCAGTACTGTCGACCTCTCGTGTCACAGCCTTGAGGAGGTTCCTGAGCATCTCTTCTACAGTCAAGATATCACCTACCTCAACTTGCGACACAACTTCATGCAATTAGAAAGACCAGGGGGCCTTGACACTTTCTACAAGTATGTGGGGCACAGGTTTCCAGACCAACTTACTAAAATCTAATTGTAGTCAATATCTGTAGATAAGCATGTTTACCCCTTGTGTACATATTTGAAAATTTCCCCTCCCTTTTGAAGAAGTAAGAATTTTTGTTCAGTTTTCCCACTCCCCCTTTTCCCTCTGTATAAGATATGATAGATGTAAAGTTTCTGACATGGAGGCAGCATCAAGCTGCCCTTGATCTGGATAATCTTTTTCTATAAGTCATTGACAGTGGAGCATGATCTGCAGCCAGGGTAAATAGAGAGATACCATATTTGGGAAGTTTTTAAATCAAAAGTTTCAGACTTAAATAACTTAAAGGAAATAGGCCAAATTTCAAGAATTCCACTCCCAGGTTAGAGCTTTTATCTTTCCTTTGCACCTGCTATTGCCAACTCACAAGCCTTTTGTCAGTGATGAAACCTCTCTCTCCTAATAAAGGAACCATTTCAGTCCTAAGTGACAATGACCCATATATTTTTCCATCTTCTTTGTTAGAATATATTCCCCATTCCCACCCTCCAACTTCACCTCCTTCCTTTCTTTAAAAAATGGGTAGAAGTGAATAAATATATGGTGTAAGTAATTGGGCTTCTTGTGGGGAGGGGAGAAATTGAAAGTTAAAGCGTTCAAACTACATGGTAATCAAAAAGCTAAATGCACATTGAAATGACATATTTTACATACTTTGTAACTAGTATTTCATAATTTTCAAAAAGTTTATGATTTTTACCTCATCTGAAATGTTTTGCAAAGTTTTCAAATATAAGCCTCTATGTCGTAATGAGATAATTATTTTAATGATATTGATGTTTAAAAATTAAAACAAGCTATAATTTTAAGGAAGTGGACTTCTAGTATTTCCTTTTGAATTTCTATGAAAATAGGGTTAATCTTGTTTGAGGGCTGGCTTAGGAAATTAGAAGTCAAGGTACCAAACCAAAGGAACAATCAGTACTCAAAGTCAGGATATATGGAAGACAAAAGTTGAAATTTTCAAAGAGAAATGTTAGAGAGGGGTACCATGGATTCAAGTCTAGAAGCAGATGATACGGTTCATCATTGTGGAGATCGTCACCTTAGCCGTACCATCTTGCACTGGTATAATAATGAAGTATAATACTCTTAAGTAGAATTACAGGAGTGACTCTTCAGGATCCAGTTTATGATGATACTGTCTCTCAGTGAGACATTATGTAAATACTTCTACAAAAATTTGAAGTGTTGAAAATTACTATTTTGTGTTGTGTATCATCACATTACAGTAAAACTGCATATCACCTACGTATTTTTAAACTAACTGGCTCAGTCATTTACAAAAAGAGAAATTGCTGGTAATGAGATTTGATCCACAGGTTTGTTAGCTAGTCCTGTGTCCATGAATTGATTAATTGTAAGGCTTTTGTATATTCCATGTAGACATTTAATAAAGGAAATTATTTGAAGCATATCAATAATGGTATTGATTCAACTTGATAGAAAATAACTGTACCATTGTGAGTTTTCCAAGAGTTTCTGCCTTTCTGAGGAGAAGAGAGAACAGCTCCCATCTCACCAGACCTGGTTTCCTTGACAGCTCACACTGGGCGTTAGTCATCCTGGTGTCTGTGCCACACACAGTTGGACACATACTGAATGTTCAGTAAATATATGCAGAACACATTCTTTGATGGACATTTATAACACCACTTTTTCATTCAGTAGTATAATGTGCCTTTGCTTTTTAGATTTTCTCAGCTGAAGGGCCTGAACTTGTCCCATAATAAGCTTGGGTCATTTCCTGTATTGTTATGTGAAATTCCTACCCTGACTGAGCTCAACCTTTCCTGTAATGGATTCCATGACCTGCCGAGTCAGATTGGCAGTCTGCTGAAGTAAGTACCTGATTTTTACTGGGTTTGTCTTTTCCTTTGTTTGCAGTGTAAGGAACTTGTCTGGTATTTGGAATAAAGGTAGTTCCATGAGCTCTTGCAGTGAAATAGATCATGAAATTTTGAGAATTCTAGTCAGCAGCAATTACTTGCCTACAGAAGAGACTAGTCCCTCAGTTTTAACCATGGAGGCTCTGACTACCCTTGATGTTAAAGGGACCATCTGTATTTAAGTCATCTTAGTAAGTCTCTATAGATAGACTGAGGGCATCTAATCATATTGGACTTATAATAAATTAGTATCAAGTAAAAATCCATAATTCTAGTTCTATCCATTCCAGTTAAAACGTTTCATCAGCGAGTTTTGTGTTGTTTTCTTCTTGCAGTCTTCAAACCCTCTGTCTTGATGGCAACTTCCTGACCGCTTTACCTGAAGAACTGGGAAATCTACAACAGCTGTCCTCCCTGGGAATTTCCTTCAACAACTTTAGTCAAATTCCCGAGGTTTATGAGAAACTCACTATGTTAGATAAAGTGTTTATGGCCGGAAACCGAGTGGAAGTGCTAAACCTGGGGGTGCTGAAACGAATGAGCCATGTCAAACATGTGGATTTGAGGTGAGGTCATTCTTTTTCATTTTTGATTGCACTGAGTCTTCACTGCTGCTTGTGGGCTTTCTCTAGTTGCGGCAAGCGGAGGCTCCTCTTGTTGCAGAGCACAAGCTTTAGGCACATGGGCTTCGGTAGTTGCAGCATGCAGGCTCAGTAGTTGTGGCTCGTGGGCCCTAGAGCACCAGCTTAGTAGTTGTGGTGCATGGGCTTAGTTGCTCTGCATCATGTGTCCCAGAACAGCAGTCGAACTTGTGCCCTCTGCACTGGCAGGGGGATGCTTTTCCACTGTATCACCAGGGAAGTCTGTTTTGGTCATTGTTCACTGCACTTTCTTTTTGTCTACCTCTGGTGTTCCTTTACATTTTCTTTTTAAAAATAAAGACTCTTGAAACCATTAGGATTTTAGAACAATGTATGTTTTTAAAGCTGTAGTAAAGCTTCATTTTTCACTTAATGGTAGAGAGATTTATGAATGAGATAGGTGTACCATGTGGTAGAGATGAAGATTGTTCTGACTTACCTCCTAGCAACATTTTATGAGAATTCCCATTTCCTTTCATCCTTACCAATGTTGGATTTTAGCAGTCTTTTTCCTTGTTACTGTAGTAGGAAGAAAATAGTATTTCATCATTTTAATCAGCATTTATTATGAATGAGGTTGAGTATCTTTTTGTATGCTTATTGGTGGTTTGTATTTTTCCATAATAAACTTGACATCTTTCTGTTGAATCATTGGGTTTCTTCTTGATATCTGTGGTATTAGAATTGAAATGTTACCAGTTTTACTAGTAATATATTTTAATGAGTTTTATTCCTTTTTAAAATTATTTATTTGTAATCTTTTCCTAAACGAAAGTAGTAAAACACACATACTGAATGTTCTGTCATTTACACTAATCCATTGATGTCCCTCATAAAGACAGAGTAACAAAAATTTATTGAAGAATAGGAAAATGAGAACAAGCCTGCATGCATTAAATCATATACCTGTATAGAAGAAATCAAAGAAGTCATCGTTTTCTTTTACTTGCCCTTGAACTATTCCATATAGATAACAGACTGTTTTCCTCTCCCTTAATTAATGTAATGGGAATCTTGGCACTGGAGAGGAGGCAGAGCAGTGAGAGGCAGTGTGGCTGTTTGCTCTTGCTTTTATGTGGTACTTACTCTATGACTGTCCTGCTAGTCCCAGCCCCAAAGGTTATACTCATCTTCTCATTTCTTTGTTTTATTCCTTCATTCCTGCCTAACCTTACTAGGTATTTGGATGCAGGTTTTAGACTAACTGTTTGTGGACATGGTCCCCTTTTCTTTCTCTTTAATTTGTACATGTGTTTCCCAATCTACACAGTCTCTAACTTAGCTTGTAAACAAAGAACCCAAGGTACAACTATCTGTGGTTATTTACATAGTACCTTGCAAAATGAGGCAAGGAGTAAAATTCTTAAGTTGTTTAGCAAAGAGACAAGAAGAACATCTGTTTTTTCTTTTGGTAAGCACATTTAGTAGAATTTATTCTAATGATTTTCTTATTTCTGAATATTAAGGATGAACCATCTAAAAACCATGATTATTGAGAATCTGGAGGGAAATAAATACATCACCCACATGGATTTGCGGGACAATCGGCTGACTGACTTAGATCTTAGCTCCTTGTGCAACTTGGAGCAGCTGCATTGTGAGCGGAACCAGCTGAGGGAGCTGACGCTCAGTGGCTTCTCCCTTCGAACTCTCTACGCCAATTCGAACAGTGAGTTCTCTACCCAGCCTCCTGTATTTCCTCTTGTACCTCTTGTCTGAGCTATCCAAGAACAGTGGCATATGAGGTGTTCCTCAGCCACTGTGCCAAGTGGAGTTTGAGGTTCATGGAGACCTAGCTTTAAGTTTGCAGTCAGCACTTCAGTGGTTGAGATATGCATAAAAAGACGTTGCAGGATTATTTGAGCTTCACTAAATAAACGTTATAATAATCAGAGGCATTTTGCAGAATGCCAGGATGTTAGGGTAGGCAAGCATGTTCAAAAGAGAATATCAGTAATAGTCTTGCAACATGGGTTGGCCAGCTGCAGCCCTGGGGCTAAATCTGGCCTACATCTCATTTTGTGTGGCCCTTGAGGAATGGGTTTTTATGTTTTTTAATGGTTGGGTTTTAAAAAAATCAAAGGAAAAATAATTTTGACATGGGTAAGTTATATGAAATTCAAATTTAATTGAATAAAGTTTGATGGGAACACACCCACGTTCGTTTGCATGTTAACCACTCTTCTGCTACAGTGGCAAAATGATTGAGTAGTTTTGCCAGAGACCACGTGGCCTGCAAAGGCCAAAATGTTACTAAATGCTTAGCCCTTGACAGAAGATTACCAGTCTCTAGTCTAAAACCTTGTGCTGCCTTAGTTCCAGAATGAGAAGCCCTTCACTTCAATAGTGATTTATTTGCCCCAGGGCTGTTTTTCAATGTAAAAGGCCTCATAGTTGTTGAGGCCATTCTGTTTATAGAGAATTCTTTACTGAGGAAGTTACACAGTTGACTCTTGGAAAACATAGGTTTGAAATGCACAGGTCTGGTTTTTGTTTGTTTGTTTGTTTTGTTTGGCCATGACATGGGGCTTGGGGGATCTTAGTTCCCTGATCTGGGATTGAACTGAGGCCATGACAGTGAAAATGCTGAATTTTAATCACTGGACCACCAGGAAATTCCCTGTACGGGTGTACTTAAACATGGAGTTTTTTCAGTAGTAAATACAGTTGGTCCTTGAATAATGCAGGGTTTAGGGGTACCTCAAACAAACCCTTTAGACAAAAATCTGAGTGTAACTTTACAGTCAGCCCTGTTTTCATGATTCTGTATCTGGATTCAACCAATCATGGATTGTGTAGTATTGTAGTATTTATATATGTGTATATATATGTATATACATACATATGTATGTGTGTGTACAGATATATATATATATATATATAAACACTACATAAAGTTTTGTATGGATTTTCAACTGCTCAGAGGGTCAGTGCCTGTAACCCCCACATTGTTCAAGGGTCAATTGTAACTGCTTTTCTGTGTTTAAAGAAGAAAAGATATTTAATTTCACTAAGTGTCAAAGAAATGCAAATTTAGGTAATACCTTTCTATCACAGAACAGAGCAAAAGAATTGTTCTGTTCACAGAATCCTTAAATTCTACAACCTAGAAGAATTCATACCAACACTTGAGGTTTTGACACCTTAAGAGTAAAGAACTCAGCTTTCAGCTTCACGGAAGGATTTATACAAATAGCCAGTTAACAGAGGGAAAGGCCCTCCCTAGTCATCAGGGATGTCTTTTATTGAATTTATTACAGTATTGCTTCTGTTTTATGTTTTGATTTTTTGGCCATAAGCCATGTGTGATCTTTGCTTCCCAATCACAGATCAAACCTGTGTCCCCTGCATTGGAAGTCAAAGTCTTTGGACTACCAGGGAAGTCCCTACTTACTGGTTTTTATCTTTAGTTCATCTCAGAAGATGACACAAATTTTTATCGATTTTCCCCCACGTTTCCTCTGAGTTACATTCTTCTTTGGAGAATGTCACTAACACCAGTCTGTTCTCTGATTAGGATTGACAACAGTGAATGTCTATCCAGTACCCAGTCTGCTCACGTCTCTAGAACTCTCCCGGTGAGTGTGTCTCATGGAGTGGTAGTTGTTTGATTCCTATACTTAAGAGATATCTGTGGGCACTCTGGCAGTTTTGAGATACAGAAAATCCCAATATGTTGAAATACTTGGATAATAGAGAAGGGCAAAAGGTTGGCTAAAGGAGTACATTTAATGGCCATACTATCTAGTCAAAGTACTGAAGCTGAAGCTCCAGTACTTTGGCCACCTGATGCGAAGGACTGACTCATTGGAAAAGACCCTGAAGCTGGGAAAGATTGAAGGCAGGAGAACGAGATGACAGAGGATGAGATGGTTGGATGACATCACCGACTCTATGGATATGAGTTTGAGCAAGCTCTGGGAGTTGGTAATGAACAGGGAAACCTGGTGTGCTGCAGTCCATGGGGTCGCAAAGAGTCAGACATGACTGAGCGACTGAACTGAACTGATCTAGTTAAAGGAAAGGTGCCTCTGAATTACTCATTGTTACAGTTTGTGGATTTAGAATGAGTTGCAAACAAAGACTTTCCCTTCCATGGGCATTGATTTTTCCAATTGGAATCAGATAATTCTTGGTTTTGAGTGACTTAAAATGTTATTCTCTTACTCTTGTGAGCCATGTCAATCTGATTTGCAGAACAATGTTAATTATATTCAGGATTTTATTTCTTCTGTCAGTGGTCAAGAATAAACATAAATGAGGTTTGCTTTCTTTCCTTCATTCATTTTTAACACTGTGTTAGGCATTCAGGAGTCAGTGGCTGAGTTTTACAGTCTAGTTTTACAGTCTAGCTTATCTTGACAATCGGACAAGCAGCGAGAGGGCAGCATCATAAGTGCTGTGAGTATAGAGTGGTGGCAGCATGTGGAACGGGCAGTGGGCGGAATCCTATATGGTCAGAGTTGCCACAGAGTTTAAGTGAGACAATAAATGCAACATTATAGCCTAGTACCTTGCATAAAATAGTCTCTCAAGAAATATTAGCCATGATAGCCAGGTTTCCTTTTGTTGTTGTGACTTTATCATCATTATTATTAAGCTGTTGTTCTAGATTCCCTTCCATCCATTTCTTTCTGTTGTCTTCCTGTCAGCAAAACCTCTGCATGGTTCGTGACGAAGATTTACCTTCCGCACTGAACTTGATCATTACTGAAGAAAATCATGTGGACCCACCCTAAATTCACAGTTTCCAGCCTCATCTGGAGTTTCTTCTGTTGTCAGTTCTTTCCAGGGTCCTGGATCTGTTCCAAATTGCTTGGCTTCTTTCGACCCCTCCCCTTCTTATGTCCTCTGCTTTGAAGCTCAGCTTCCCACTTGACTGAGAAAATAGAGGTCATCGTGGGTGATCTCTCTTAGCTTCCTACCCCCTTGCTAAAATTCAGGTAGATCCATATGCTTTCTCAGCTTTCTTTATTCCAGGCCAGCCCAGCCATCTGTGCCTTTGATCGCATCCATTCCCACTGCCCTGAACCTTGCTCTGTTAGTCAGCCCTCCTTCTCTCCTTTCACATGTGCTCAGTGTCTTTCTTGGTTTCTGTGCACGTTTATATCTCCTGTCTTAACAAATAAACATTCCCATTATCTTGCACTCCTTCCAGCTACTATTCTGTTCCTTCATCTTGCTCATCCCTTTTTTTGTCCACATTTCTCAAGAATTATCCATATTTCTTGGCACATTTTCCTGTTTCCAGTTGTTCACGACAGCTGGCTTTAGACCTCCTCTTGTGGAACTTTTCTATATTGACACTGTTCACCTTGTTCTCTTTTATTCAGCCATGCTGTTTCCTTGGCTGGCTGATACAGTCTGATTTTTTTCATGCCCCTCTGACCATTTCTCCTTTCTCTTCTTAGCCAGCCCTTTAAAGGTAACTTGTCTCAGGGTCTGTCCTTGGCTACTGCACTTCTCATTTGACACAATCTCATTTACTCCCAGGATCTCACTACACTTCAGTGTCAGCATCACCCAGAGCACCAGTCCAGACTCCCTTCTTTCAGCCTCAGACCTGTGTGTCCAATTTTATAATAGACGTTTCCTCCTGCATGTCTCCAAATACCTCAGATATGTGCAAAATGAGATTTATTATCCGCCCCTCCACCAGCACTTTAACTGATTTGTCTTGTTTTCTGTTTCACCTTTTGGTGTTATCATGAGACGATCAGCTCAAGATGGACACCGCTGAAATTCGTGATTCTCAGCCTCATTTGGAGCTTCTCAGTCCTTTCTCTGGATAGGATTTCCTCTCTAATGTCACTTTTGATTCTTCTCTCTGCTCTGCTCACATGTTTACTCCATTTCTAAGTCATTTTAATTTTTGCCTCCTAAGTGTATCTGGCTCCTTTTCCTTCCCTTCCAGGTATATCAGTACTCATTGAGGCCCTTATCATTTCCTTTTGGGATAAAATTGCCTCACAGTTTCCTGATTACGCTTCCTTTTAATAATACAGCCACCTCAGCCAGACCTCTTGTATTCAGAGAGTGAGCTCTTTAAAGTGCAAAACCGACATTGTCTCCTCGATGCTCACAAACCCTTCAGTGATCCCCCTACACCTGCAGGATAAGGTCACAGCCTCTGAGAGATGATTAGGTCTTTCCAGCCTTGTTTCTTCTCACTCTGCTCTGTATTTGCTGCTCCAGCATCACCAAACTACTTATTATTCTTTTCTTGCCTCTGTGCTCTAGTGCATGTTGTCAACCTCTTGCTTGACATGCCCGCCACACCTCAGGGCATTGTGCAACATTCTACCACAAATATCATATTTCTTAGGGGGCTTGCCTTGAAGGGCTTCCTTCACTGAGTAGTCAGAGCAGCTTCTGCATTTCTCTTGCAGCATTTACTTCATTCACTCTGCCTCATTGTACTGATCCATCCATCAGTAGAGACTTTGGGGCTTAGGGAAACTAAGTAACATCTGAAAATAAAATTCCTGTGACTGAGGATCTGCCCAGTGCTCTACTAAGATTTGAATTCACATTCTCAAAGATCTGGCAATTTCCCCTGACATGTTACCTTTTGTTCTTGTTTCCTCACTTTTATTTCTTTGGTTCTTTTCCCCCAGAATTCACTTCTCTTCTCCCCCAGTCATCATCACCTGGGGATATCCTCCTCAGCTTTGAAGATACGTGTACGGTGCCTCATCTTCCTTTAAGGCTTCCTCCCCTCTCTCTCCTGTCCCATCCTGCCACGTGTGTGCTTTTAGTGCTAAAGGTCTTCATATCTTCATTGAGTCCCAACATAGTTGATCCAGTATCACACACGTAGGTGCTTCTTTCTCTCCACCTTTCTGTCAGTGACATTCATTGAGCATCTACTGTATTCCAGGCAGCACACCAGGGGTGCCCTGGGGATTGTGCTTCTGCCCTCGGGGAGCACAGGGGTGGATGTGTTACAGACTGGTGACACAGTGTTAGTTCCTCCTCATTCAAAATGATACCCTTTAATCATTTATTTTCTGCAGAAACCTGCTAGAGTGTGTCCCTGACTGGGCCTGTGAAGCAAAGAAGATAGAAATACTAGACGTGAGCTATAATCTCCTGACAGAGGTTCCCATGAGGTATTCATGTGTTAATATATATATTATTTATGCATTTAATTAAATAATTTTCCTATATTTGGGTTGCCTGTCAAGGATGCTTTGATTCATCTGTTCAGTAAACATTGAGTATCTGTTGAGTGCAGGACAGCATGAGTGCTGTAAGGAATACAGTAACATGTCAAGCCTAGTCTTGGCTGGCAAGGAACTTAGTAAGCAGACAGTAAGGGTGACCTGTGCAGAGATAACTGTGATACAGTGTACAAGAGTTGCTGGCAGAGGTCAGTGACTTGTTAGTGATAATAGAATGTTTGTACTGAGTGATTTGTTATGAGCTGGGCAATGTTCTAAGAATTTTACTTTCATTATCTTATTTAATCCTGTGTTAACCTTATTTTATAGGTGCTGTTATTCATCTTACAAATAAGGAAACTAAAGCTTAGAGTGGTTAGATAGTTTGTCCATTGTTGCACTTAACTAGGAAGTGATAGGAGCTGGCGTTTAAATGTAGTCATTCTTACTCCAAAGCCTCACTTTTGGCCACTGTGCTGTATAAATAACATGCCTTAGAAATTCAGAACTTTGAATAATTAGGGGATGCTGTGTGGAGAATACCTGTTTGAATTGACCTTTATAAGATGGTGGGGTTTCTATATGTGGAGGGGAAAAATACAGACATTGGGGGATGAGGGGTGGTACCAAGATGTGTAATGTGAGGTCATTACCTAGCAGAATCTTTAAAAGTATACAGGAGGCTTTGTACATAGTAGGTATGAACATGGCATTAGAGTCAGCCTTTAATCCAAATCCTGAGTATACCATTTACTACGTGTGATGTGAGATCTTTGGCAAACCAAAGTCACTTAACCCTTCTAACCTAATTGTTAAATGGTCTGGCACATTTTAAGAATTGAATAAGTCATAGTTTTTGTTACAATAAATTTTTTAATGAACTTATTATAATTGATTATATTCATGTTGATAAATTCACTGAATTTTCAGTGCTGTCTAGACTTGAAATCTAAATTGATTTATGGCACAAATTGCTTTTTTTGTTTGGGGCTTTTTGTGTTTGGAGCTGTGTGCTTTCATTAGTTCATCTTTCCCCAGAATGACCTGAATGACTTCCTGGTGGGTGGTGGGTAAACATATGGTCGTGGCTGCTTTCTTGGCTCAGGTACCTGTCGATGATTATACTGTCTAGAAGAACACGTTTCTGTACACTTGCTGATTTTAGTTAAAAGCCAAGGGCAGACTCAGGAAGAGAGATTTAAAGGCTTAAAAACAAAAAATTTTTTGTTTTTGTTGTTGGTGTTTCTTTGTGCTCTGTTCCCTTAGAATCCTTAGTAGCTTGAGTCTTAGGAAACTAATGGTGGGACACAATCATGTGCAGAGCCTTCCCACGCTGGTGGAGCACATCCCTCTGGAGGTGTTGGATGTCCAGCATAACCTGCTCACCAGGCTGCCAGATACTCTCTTCTCTAAGGCCTTAAAGTAAGTGCTGTAGATTTTATTGAGAAGAGCAGGACAATGGGATAAGCAAACTACCTGGACTTGTCATTGAGGAGTGACCTTTGAAACTATCTTTACAGAGTGTTTACTTCATAGTCCGGCTACAGGTGGACTTATTTGCAGTTTGTATGGAATAAAATATGACACTGTCTTAGGAGGCAGGAAGCTTCAACTCAAAAGGTGAAATAACCATCAAATACTTGGGAAGTTATGATGTTGTAAACAGGTTTCAAGAGCTTGGGAAGGTTCAGGCTTTCATCTCAAAAAAGGAATACAGTTATGATTTTCAAAGAGAGGCTGCAGTGTTCTGATACAGCTTCTTTGGGCACTTTTCAGCTTTTGCCTTAGGAGAAAAGGACATACCACTGAAGTTTATTTAGTTTTTGCTTCTAGCGTTGCCAAACTATCATTAAATTACACTCTTTATCTGCAGGCCTTTTTTACTCCCTGCTTTGAAAACTGTGCATTTAAATGCAACATTGTTCCAAAAGTATTACTTGCTTTCTCATTGTAAATTAACAAATAGATAGTAAATCTTCCTATTTTAATACCCATAATCAGGTTTATTTAACATGTATGTCACCATTCAATGAAAACTAGTTTTTAATTATAGTCTTCTGTAATATGGAGAAGGCAGTATTGTCTTCAATTTAGACATGGAGAAAGCAGGGAGAAGCAGTAGTAATTAACATAAGGCTGCAGGATGCGTACAAAAAACATTTAGCCCACAAGCGTCTGACTTGTTCTTTGTTTGGCAGCTTTGTTGTTGTTAAGTTGCTCAGTTGTGTCCGACTCTTTGTGACCCCGTGGACTGCAGCATGCCAGGCTTTTGGCAGTTATACATCTCTTAATGTATGATATATTTGGTTGGATTTTCCTAAAAATCTTTGGAAATTCTAAAAAATGCATGAAGGAAATTTTCTCTTTGAAAAGTTTACATGGAGTATTAGTGCAGTAACATTTGTTAATTAGCAAGTATTTGTTGGTAATGCATTACAATGCCTTTCATTCTGATGAAATCTGAATAAAATTAGTTTACAGCCTTAGAATCTGCAGTAAAGAAGTTACCTAGAGGTTGTAGCAAACTGTCAATAATATTTACTAGTATCTCTGCACAGAGAATTTGGGACATACAAAGATATAGACACACAGTACCCTCAATAACTTAAAAGCTAACTAGAGATACAGATCACACAGTTTGAGGATGACTTGAGAACACATAAGTTTAATAATACATTAACTGCCTTTTATTGACCATGTTCTATATGTACCAAACTCCGTGCTAGGCAGATTTTTAAAATCATACCATGTTTTACTTATTAGATAGGTGAAGGTTAAAGTGAATTATGATATTCAGTGTTGACAAAAGTATGAGCCAACGCATTCTTTGTATCCTTCTTGTGGGAGTATAGTTTGTTATAGCCTTTCTGGAGCTGATTTTGGCAATATATGTATAAAAATCTTAAAGATATATGTAGCCTTTAACCCCTGGAGAAGGCAATGGCACCCCACTCCAGTACTCTTGCCTGGCAAATCCCATGAACGGAGGAGCCTGGTAGGCTGCAGTCCATGGGGTCGCTAAGAGTTGGACACAACTGAGTGACTTCTCTTTCACTTTTCACTGTCATGCATTGGAGAAGGAAATGGCAACTCACTCCAGTGTTCTTGCCTGGAGAATCCCAGGGACGGGGGAGCCTGGTGGGCTGCCGTCTATGGGGGTGCAAGAGTTGGACACGACTGAAGTGACTTAGCAGCAGCAGCCTTTAACCCCACAGCTTCTGCTCCTGGAAATGTAGCCTAAAGAAATAATTGGGTATGGGCTCAAAGATATTCATTACAATGTTTATAATAACAAACAATTGGAAATAGCCAATATGCCCATAATTAAGGGATTATAGAGGGAGTGGCTAAATAAATAATTCTATTAAAATCAGACAAAAATTTTTCTAAAGGGTGACTTCACAGTTCACATACTTGTGAATGTAATACTCAGCAGCATCCTTTCAGTGGACATACAGACAGAAAAACATGAAGCTGGGTTAGAATCAAGCCAGTTCAGAAGCCCAGGAACTTAACTGGCATGAGTTGAGTAAAAGGAACTTTCATTGGATAAAGTCAAGCAGAGAAAACACCCTGGAGGAAATTATTTTGTCATCAGTTTGGGAGCATGGAAAGGCATTGTTACACACTAAGATGGCATGATGGTTTCCACATCAGAAGGCAGCAAATAGCCATAAAGGAAATGATGGTTTGCATGTGTCTGTCAGTCTCAGATACTTGAATGCATCTGCAAATAGTCTGGAGTCTCTGCCATCTGCCTGTGCTGGGGAGGAGAGTCTGAGTGCGTTACAGCTGCTCTACCTGACCAACAACCTCCTGACAGATCAGTGTGTGCCCGTCCTGGTGGGGCATCCGCACCTGCGCATCCTGCATCTTGCAAACAACCAGCTACAGACGTTTCCTGCAAGGTAAACAGATCCAGACTCTGATTGTTTCAGACATGTAACATGATTCCACATTTGTCAGACTATGTCACAGATCTTTTACTGGGTGCTCTTACTTTATCTTGACCGACTTACTGATCCCTTACTTGAATGAGAAGGTCTGTTTGTACCCTTTTGTAAGTATCATTAACCACAGAGGTTGTGGTTAAAATGTGTTTAATTCTTAGTATATGGGTTGAATGTCTGCTGTATGTCAAGACCTGTGTACATACTAGGGAGACAATGATAATTAAGTTGCAGTCTCTGTCCTCAAGGAACTTGAATTTAAATTAGGGAAATAAACGAGTATTATAATATTGGCAGTTGCAGTGCAGTGTAATAAATGCAGGATGTTAAAGATATGTGCAGGTAGCTGCACTGCAGAGATGAATAATATTCAGCCAGGCTACATTTATAAGACATAAGAGAGACATTTGGTATTGTCAAAGTTTTAAACAGCATCAGTGGAGAAATAAGTATCTTCCAAAATACCTTTGACTAAAAAATTTTTTTAGAAAATTTGACGCCAGAAAAATCCATGAAGGTAGTTTCTAAAAATCGTGTTTTCAAAATCTAAACACATAAGAAAGTGACATTTGATATAATTTGAGTGAAATTATATATATATCATAAAATTATATCATTTGATACAATTTGAATGAAAACTATTTTTTTCCTAGTTTTGTTTTACAAATTTTCTTAGAAATGTGCTAAACACAGAAAACACAGAGATTGTAATTTTTGTGATTGTTTATAAAATATTTAGAGCTTATAGAAGACAAGTGCAATAAACTTGATTGCTTCCTTGAAAGAACTTGAACAATAGCTTTTAAAGTGAATGCAGAATCTTAATTTCAAGATGTGATAGATCTCTTGAAATCCTAGCAGATTAGTTCATTTGGCCTCAAATATGTTCAGATAAAGTGAAAATGACACATCACCGATAAGTTATATGAGTTTATGAAGCTCTTGGGAAATACCAGATGTAATACTCTTGAAACTTATGAAGTCCTCCTAATTTGATGACACTTACTGTTGGACTAGCTCAGTTCAGTTCAGTCGCTCAGTCGTGTCCGACTCTTTGCGACCCCATGAATTGTAGCACGCCAGGCCTCCCTGTCCATCACCAACTCTCGGAGTTCACTCAAACTCATGTCCATTGAGTCGGTGATGCCATCCAGCCATCTCATCCTCTGTCGTCCCCTTCTCCTCCTGCCCCCAATCCCTCCCAGCATCAGAGTTTTTTCCAGTGAGTCAACTCTTCTCGTGAGGTGGCCAAAGTACTGGAGTTTCAGCTTTAGCATCATTCCTTGCAAAGAACACCCAGGACTGATCTCCTTTAGAATGGACGGGTTGGATCTCCTTGCAGTCCAAGGGACTCTCAAGAGTCTTCTCCAGTACCACAGTTCAAAAGCATCAATTCTTCAACGCTCAGCTTTCTTCACAGTCCAAGTCTCACATCCATACATGACCACTGGAAAAACCATAGCCTTGACTAGACAGACCTTAGTTGGCAAAGTAATGTTTCTGCTATCTAGGTTGGTCATAACTTTCCTTCCAAGGAGTAAGCGTCTTTTAATTTCATGGCTGCAGTCACCATCTGCAGTGATTTTGGAGCCCAAAAAATAAAGTCTGCCACTGTTTCCACTGTTTCCCCATCTATTTGCCATGAAGTGATGGGACCAGATGCCATGATCTTAGTTTTCTGAATGTTGAATTAGAGTAATCTGAATATAGATAATAAAACTAAATGGAATTCAGGAGCAGAGTATTAAGGAAAATATGTGTTCTAACCTGAATCGTAAGTCTGCTGTCATCTCCTGAACAGCGGTATAATTGCATGGGCACAGTCCAAGGCTTCTGTTTCCTTTGGACTGTGTTCAGAATCCAGCACAGTTCTGGGTACGCAGTAAGAGTCTGATTGAGATATAGATGCTGTGTCTCTGTGTAAGAGAAAAACATGAGGTTTGGACATGGGAACACCTTAAATACATATGATTTAAGTTTTTTTAAAAGTTATAAAACAGTACATGTAATAAGCATCATGTTTTAATTTAAAAAAAAAATAGGGTTTCATGCATTTAAAAGGACAAGAATACTCACCACCAAATTGTCATCGGAGATTAAATCTGGTCATGGGGTTAAAAGTTTTTTTTTATGTTCATCTTTATTTTTCAATATTTTTCAGTGAGTATTATTGTTGTAATAAGAAAGCAATTTTAATTCATGGAATTCAATTATTACAAAGTATTTATCAGTATTCTAGCAATGGAAATTATCTGTGATATATGAAAAGGGCAGAGTTAATGCAAAATCTGCTTATGAAAAATTTGACAGGAAATTCAGCAAAATGAAAATAACTTTTTCAGATTGGTGGTGGTACTCTGGATTTATTTTTTTTATTTTCTGAACTCTCTGTTGTTGGCTTCCCTAGTAGACCAGTGGTAAAGAATCCACCTGCAATGCAGGAGACGTGGGTTCGATCCCTGGATCAGGAAGATTCCCTGGAGAAGGAATACCCACTCTAGTGAATCTTGCGTCCAAAATCCCATGGACAGAGGAAACTGGGAGACTGCAGTCCATGTGGTCACAAAGAGTCAGACTTGACTTAGCAAGTAAATAGCAATAACAAACTTTCTGTTACAGCAGTTTATTATCTTTACAGTTTGAAAAAATCTAGATAAAGGTGTTAGGCCCTCTGAAGCTATTCTGCTTACTGCATAGAAAGCTTGGCTTACTCCAGTGGGACAGTGTGAATGGCCTGCATCACAGCCCATGGCACAGGGTTGTGTTTATGCTCGGCGCTCGATAATGTTTATGGAAGCTGGATTATGTTATGAATAACTATGGAAATTAAAACTGAAAGAAATGTTAGTGATAATTTAGTACAACTTTTTATTTTATAGCTGAGGATATTGATGTCCACTGACACTAACTTACCCAGTATTTTGCTACCAGTTAGTGGCAAAGCAGTACTGTAATTAGTCGACTGGTTAACCCTGGGAAGATGTTCCTGCCCTGAAGATCCAGCAGCTGCAGTAGAACCATGGGACACTCCAGCTCTCAAAGTGCACTGAGAGGGAGGCAAATGAGGCTGCAGATGAGGCTGAGGCTCAGTGGGAACATTCGTTCACCGTGGTGGCTGTTCATTATGGCCAGTTAATCAGGCCACAGGCTGGTCCCATCTGTACTCTGGCTGCTGTAGAACTTGCTTGGCAGCTGCTTGTTTAGGTGCAGTATGGTATTTTGGTGTTTCTTTTTCAGCAAACTAAATAAATTGGAGCAGTTGGAGGAACTAAACCTAAGTGGTAACAAGCTTAAAACCATCCCCACGACCATTGCGAACTGCAAAAGGCTGCACACTCTGGTGGCCCACTCCAACCACATCAGTATTTTTCCAGAAATACTGCAGTTGCCTCAGATCCAGGTACTTCTGTTTGCTGTGTCCTGGGGTGATGGCTGGAGTGTGACTCTTAAGAAAGTGGCAGTTTGGGATCACAGTATATTTAATCGACTCTTGGGAAGAAATGAAATTCCCTTTGAGGATATAGTGGGAGTTTGAACGTTAGGGAGTTAAGAATTAACTTAATCTCTCCCTTTTCCTTTCAGTTTGTAGACCTAAGTTGCAATGACTTGACTGAAATCCTGATTCCAGAGGCTCTGCCTGCTACTTTACAAGACCTGGACCTGACTGGAAATACAAATCTTGTTCTGGAACACAAGACACTGGACACATTTAGGTAGGAAGACTTCTGTAGTTGAATCCACGTGTGCTCTTACTCCCACCAGCCTTGTGTGGTTCTTCATAATGACTCTGCAGACCTCAGTTTATTAAAGCTGTAGGATGACTTAGGTCATAAAGTCCCTCGGTTCTCTTCTTTGATCCAGTTTGTGTTGGGTGTTCTGTCCAACAGTCAAGCTCAGCATCATGTTTGCTGCTCAGCTGCACCCCAGTACCTTTATAGGGGGCTACATCCCACAGGCTTGCAAAGCCTATACTTGCCCAGCCTCATGACCAAAGAAAAAGCCCAGAGGTGGCAACAGAGACATCATGGTTTAAAGGGTAGGGGGTTCAAACCCATCTTAGTCATGAGGTGGGGTGTAAGTGTTCTGTGCACATTCATCTTGTTGTGTCTTACCGGATCACGGTCTCAGAGGAATCCTATGTTGACATTCTGTGATTTATGTCAAACCGTTTATGTTTATGAGTATCATGGCCATGAAGACTGAGAAAATTCTCTAGACATCTGGGAACAGATCTAATGCTGAAAGCTAGGCCATGTTGTTCTCCTGGTTTGACATAAACAAATCACAGAATGTCAACATCAGATAAGATTCCTCTGAGACCGTGATCCGGTAAGACACTTGTTTGAACCAAGGTCCTAGAGCAACACCACCATGTGCAGCAGGTGGCGTGCAGGACACGGTAGTATCTACTACAGACGGAGAGGGCATCGGTTACCTGGGAAACAGCAGAGGAGCACGCCCCCTCACCGTGCCTTTGATAAACTGTCATAGTAGAGATAGTTCACATCTAAAGATCAGAACAGTCACTAGCTAGGGCTGGATGAAGTGGTGGGAGATCAGGGGTGGGGTGGGGCCTTATGTATGAGTTTATGATTAGGCTCTCTGATTAAGAGGGGAAGGTCAGTCGGGTGAGTAGGGTGTGAGTGAGACAGGAATTGGTCAAGCAGGGGAGGTACAGAGAGCAAGAGAACAGCTGTCTTGAGTGGTCTGATCATATAGCAGGCATAGGTAATTTAGGTGGCACAGATTACATTGTGTTATGTCTTAAGACAGTGCAGAATCACTCACTGTACCAAGACTTCACTGTATCAAAATACTTCAACTAAGTAGACAGTTGGTTGAAACTAGAAATTTTTGTTGTGCTTAGTTTTTGAGTGAAATGAATGGCATCAGTTATTACAAAATTGGCCCGTATGTCTTCCTCCTACCCCTTTTCTTTCTTTTTCTTCCTTCTTGGTCTGTGGGTCAGCATACTACTTTCTTGGGTCTCTCTGGAAATGAGTCTTGGTATGTCAACAGATTATTTTGTAAAAACAAATTATTGTTGGGATAGCTTTTGTAAAATAGAGACACATGTAAGGTTTAAACCTCCCTTCCTCCACTTCCCACAGCCATATCACCACCCTGAAAATTGATCAGAAACCTTTGCCAACAACTGATTCTACAGTTACATCAACCTTTTGGAGCCACGGACTGGCTGAGATGGCAGGACAGAGAAACAAGTGAGTATCATGGCCATGAAGACTGAGAAAATTCTCTTGACATCTGGGAACAGATCTAATGCTGAAAGCTAGGCCATGTTGTTCTCCTGGTTTGACATAAACAAATCACAGAATGTCAACATCAGATAAGATTCCTCTGAGACCGTGATCTGGTAAGACACAACAAAATGAATGTGCACAGAATACTCAAACCCCACCTCATGACTAAGATGAGTTACTGCTCCTTTCTTTATCAATCACAGCTTTGTCCCCATGCTAACCTTCTTTCCCTGTAGTTAAGATTTGTTGATTATCAACCATAGAATAGCTCTGCTTTCTTTTTTTTTTTTTTTAACTTTTTTAAACATTTTTTTCTCTTATTAATATGTATATTTTAAAATTTTTGGCTGCACCGTGAGGCAGGTCCCTGACTGAGGATCAAACCTGTACTCCCTGCCTTAGAAGGCAGATTCTTAACCACTGGACCAACAGGGAAGTCCCAGAATAGCCCTGCTTTCTGACAGCACCCAATCTAGTATGACCCCCCACTTTGTTAGACTTTCCCCAAAGTGATCCAGCCAAACCCAAATCCTGTACTAGTTTTTTTCCAGTACCCGCTAATATACTCCTGAGTCCCATGGTGTGCTTTCTCTTGTTGTTACATGATAAACCCAACTTGTTGAGCTCCAAGTGTGTTGTACACTTTGGGGAAGTCTTTGACTAAAGAGTGTTGATAGTAGGCCTTTATCACTACTGAGAAAAAACATCTTTCTAGCCTTCTGTAACATTGAAGTGAAGTGAAGTGAAGTCGCTCCGTCGTGTCCAACTCTTTGCAACCCCATGGACTGTAGCCTACAAGGCTCCTCTGTCCATGGAATTCTCCAGGCAAGAGTACAGGAGTGGGTTGCCGTTTCCTTCTCCAGGTCTGTAATACATTACAGAAGGTAATTATATTACCTTCGCAATATTAAATTGCTAAGGTAATATACACTGCTCCTGAATGTGGCTGAATTCCCCCATTTCTTATGACATCAACTCTTTAAGATGTTGCTTACTTATCTTCTGTGTGACACTTTTTACATGTGTAGATGGGGATTTACCACTATTCTTCTCCACTCTCAATCAGCACTTAATTTTTAATTTTTTAATTTTTGGGGGGCACCACATGGCATACAAGATCTTAGTTCCCTGACCAGGGATCAAACCTGTGTTCCCTGTGTTGGAAGTGTATCCTAACCACAGGACTGCTAGGAAATTCTCTTCCTTTTTTAAAGAAGGCTCCCTGGAGAAGAATGCTTTGCCAACGACTTTCTCTGTCTTTCTTCTGTTTCTGTGATAGGTTATGTGTATCTGCTCTAGCTGTGGATAACTTTGCAGAGGGGGTGGGAGCTGTGTATGGCATGTTTGATGGTGACCGGAATGAGGAGCTCCCTCGCCTTCTCCAGTGTACCATGGCAGATGTGCTTTTGGAAGAGGTACAGCAGTCAACAAATGACACAGTTTTCATGGCTAACACCTTCTTGGTATCTCACAGGTAAGCAGGTGGGCTGGTCTGGGTCTCAATTATAAGTACAGGAGCAAGGTGAGATCTTGATTTTTGTCTCATGACCGTTCTGTCCATCAGCATGGAACATGGGGACTGTGGCTCTTTAAAGAGCCTGTGGGAGCCGTCTGTTTTCTCTCTTGAAACCAAAGGCTGCTGAGAATCTGGAAAGCCCAGACAGCATGTGTAATAGGTTATGTATGTATTATGTGCATTTCGGGGAAGGAAGGTGGTTAAGCCTCTATAAGATTCTCCTAAGGGTCAGTGATCTACAGAGGTTAAGCACTCATCAGATTCTTGTTTTTAAAATACTTATTATTGAGGATTTACCAACTAATCTCCTCGCTGATGCCTAAGCCACTTAAAGGCAAACACCCTATAAACCAAACTGGCTAACAGAGCATCTTGCCCAGCAGGTGGGCTGCTTAAAGCATACGTACAACTGAGAGAGTGACCCTTGGCATACTCAAGGTTCAGATGGAACAGCCTGGAGCCCAAGCTGGTTTCACCTGTCATTATAACACAAAGATGTTGGGAAAGAAGTCTATTTTTCAGTAATAGAATTGAGCCTAGGGACTTGGCAAAATAAAGCATTTGGGAAAGGAAACTCAATTTATGAAGCATTTCCCAAGAGCTGGGCACAGTTTCAAGCATTTTTCATACTGTATCTTTAATTTTCTAAATAAGCCGAGGAGGTGAGTATTTTAATCGGAAAAATTTCTTGGAGCATTAATTTGCTGAAGATCTATAGCCCATAAATGGGAGAGCTGGAATCTGAAACCAGATCTTTCTGATAGCATCTGCTCTGTGCTTAGCATTGTGTACCAAGTGCTGGGGGTTAGGGGTAGACAACATGTGCATGGGAGAAATAGAAGGAAAACTGTGGGCCTTCTTTTGGGGAACTTACAACCCAAGTAAGTGGTTCAGAGTGTTGTTCTAGGACCAGAAGCCTCAGCATCACCAGAAGCTTGGTGGAATGTAGATTACTGGGCCAGCCCTTTGCCCACTAAATCAGAAACTTAACAAGCACTTCAGATGATTCTGATTTGCTTCAGTTAGAAGCCACTGAGTTAGGTCATTGCCGATTATGATCAATCAGAAGCAGCAGAGAAAGTTACCTCTTCATTGCCTTCTCTGCCTCCACCCTTTTGGTAAAATTTTTTAGCTAAGAGTAGAAGGCAAAGCTCTCTTCACCATCATCACTCATATCAAGATGGATGAGGGTGAGGTGGGTTCATGGTCAACAGAAAAACGAGGAAGTCTTGGATATGAAGGACCGCTGCTTTCTTCTAAAACTAGCCATTTTCATTTTCTTTTCTTTCTAAACAGGAAATTAGGAATGGCTGGCCAGAAACTAGGCTGTTCAGCTCTCCTTTGTTACATCCGTCCTGACACTGCCGATCCAATGAATAGCTTTAGCTTGACTGTGGCTAATGTTGGCACATGCCAAGCAGTCCTGTGTCGAGGTGGGAAGCCAGTGCCACTCTCTAAAGTCTTCAGCCTGGAACAGGATCCAGAGGAGGCTCAGAGGGTGAAGGACCAAAAAGCCATCATAACAGAGGTAAATCTTACTCTCCACCAGTCACTTCTACTCCTCGAATCTAATGAATGCTATTCTACATAGAACAACGAAAGTCCATTTTATTCCTATCAAGCCTTGTAAATTGTACTCAATCCAGATAATAGTAACAGAAGACAATCTAATGAGCAGCTAATGACTAGCAGAAAGAAAGAGCAAAGTAATTAGAAATGAAAAATCCTAAATTGTGGTCTTTAGACTTATACCTAACATGTAAAATAAATGTAAATGTCCCCCTTGGTTAATTTTCATCTGGTTTTTTATTCCAAAACACAAGAAGAAAAAGTTTATAGTTTGACATCCCTGTTCTGAAGTGCAAAGTTTCACAGTAGTTTTCCTGTTTATGGCTGAATATATTCTGGTATTGTTTTGTTTGTTTTTTTTTTAAATAAAGAAGCATCAGTATTTCTAGTATTTCATAACTCTTCTCCTTTTTCAGACATTAACATAGGACTTTTGCTTTCAAAGAGACTTTAGCAATTACATGTAAACATTGTTTACTACAAAGCAGAATTTTGTTCAAATCTTCTGCCCATATTTAATTGTTTATTTCTTGACTGTTGAGTTCTTTGTGTATTTTGGATACAAGTCCTTATCAGAAATGTTTTGCAAATATTTTCCCAGTCTGTGGCATGTCTTTCATTCCTTTAGTAGTGTCTTTTGCAGAGCAGAAGTCTTTAGTTTAATGAAGTCCCACTTACCAATTTTCTCCCTCATGGGTCATGCTTTTGGTATTGTATTTAAAAACTCATTGCCAAACCCAAAGTTACCTAGATTTTCTTCTGTGTTGTCTTCTAGAAGTTTTGTCTTTTACATTTAGATCTGTGATTTATTTTGAATTAATTTTTTTTGTAATAAGTGTAGCTTGCTCCATGTCCAGATTTTTTTTTTTTTTGGACATGTAAATGTCCAGTTGTCCCAGCAGTAAATTGCCTTAGCTCCTTGTCAAAGATCAGTGGACTCTTATTTGTATGGGTCCACTTCTGGGCTGTCCTGTCAGAATTTTACAATGAGGACTGTCTAAAAGATTCCATCCAAGGAAGCACAAAACCAAAAAATTATCCTGCTAATGTGGTTGATGCTATGAAGATTCTGGAACTATGATCTTAGGAGGGTCTTTCAGTCAGAACAAGTGAAAGATAAAAGATAACTTTTTATTTGATTAGTCTATTACAGAATTTAATTAATGCTGTTAAGATTTTTCTTAGGGAGTCCTAGACAAGTAGGAAACATTTTTATAATTATAGACACGTATTGTTTGTTTGTTACCTGCTTAAGTATTATACTTTTTGTTTTGTTTAACCTTCACAATAACCCCCATGAAAGAAGTGCTTTTATTTTTATTTCACAGATGAGGAAAATAAAATTACAAATTTTTAGAGTTTGTGACAAGTTCTGATAAATAAAGGTGCCAGGATTTTCACCCAAAGAATGACTACAGCTATGAAATTAATATATTGAGGGCTTAGGTGGTTTTGTTTGGTTTTCTCTTAAGAAATCAGTATGAAACATCTGGCAGATGAACATGCCTAGCTTGCAACCAGGGTTATTCCTTTTCCTCTGAGTTTAGAATTATATCATTCTTGATACGACCCTTAGAGAGTAGGTAAATTATGCCATGGATTCAGACTTTCCTTTTCTAGGCCAAATAACTTCAGGGATTATTCAGTGCTTTAGCTATAAAGATTCTCTTACCCAGTTAATATCTTCAGTCCCAACTTTCAGTCCCAACTCTGCCTTTGCTATTTATTTATTTGGCTGTGGTGGGTCTTAGTTGCAGCATATGGGATCCAGTTGCCTGACCAGGGATCAAATCTGGGCCCCCTGGATTGGTAGTGTGGAGTCTTAACCACTGAACCACCAGAAAAATCCCCCAACTCTGCTTTTAAACGAGAAGTCATTTTTAGTGACCCATCTGAGTTTTGGCCCCTGCCAGAATATGAGTGATGGAGAATTAATGATAGTTTTGCTTATTATTTTCCTAACAGATGTTTCTCTATTTAAGAACATGCTGAGGCCTATACTTAATGTTAGAGCAAATATCTTTTGAGATGGAGGTGCCTTTTAACCACTTAATTTTTATTGGTTTTAACTCAGTCCTCTCAACTATTTGTGGTATAATACCCATTTGATATTCTGTCCTTTTGGAATTCTATACATTTATTTCTTGTAAATCCACTTAAAATTGCACAGACTCTAGGAGAAAACCATATACCATGTCAACTCTATTCTGTTGTAGAGCCCTAAGTGTTGTGATCTGGAAAGATGTAAAATTGTGTGTCACTGTTGCTTGTTTCTCAAAGTTTGCATTCTGCTTATCTCTAGGACAACAAAGTGAATGGGGTGACCTGCTGTACCCGGCTCCTGGGCTGTACATACCTCTACCCTTGGATCCTCCCCAAGCCCCACATATCTTCCACTGCACTCACCATTCAGGATGAGCTGCTGATTCTGGGAAACAAAGCGTTGTGGGAACACTTGTCATACACAGAAGCGGTCAACGCAGTACGCCATGTGCAAGACCCATTAGCAGCTGCCAAGAAGCTGTGCACATTATCCCAGAGCTATGGTTGTCAGGATAATGTGGGGGCGATGGTGGTTTATTTGAACATTGGTGAGGAAGGCTGTACTTGTGAAATGAATGGGCTCACGCTCCCAGGTCCTATGGGATTTGCTTCAACCACCATCATCAAAGACCCACCCAAGCCGACCACTCCTTCCTCCAGTAGTGGTATTGCCTCTGAGTTCAGTAGCGAGATGTCCACTTCAGAAGTGAGTAGCGAGGTGGGGTCCACTGCTTCTGATGAACATAACACTGTTGGCCTGGATGCTGGCTTGCTTCCGAGGCCAGAGAGGCGCTGCAGCCTCCACCCAGCACCTACTTCGGGGGTGTTCCAGCGCCAGCCCTCTTGTGCGACTTTCTCGAGTAACCAGTCTGACAATGGCCTGGACAGTGATGATGACCAGCCGGTAGAAGGGGTCATAACAAACGGCAGCAAGGTGGAAGTAGAAGTAGATATCCACTGCTGTCGGGGGAGGGATCTTGAGAACTCGCCCACCCTTCCAGAGAATTCTCCTGCCCTGTGCCCTGAGGACCGTTCTAGAGGATCGTTATTTGGGATCCGAAGACAGAACAGTGTGAACAGTGGCATCCTTCTGCCAGTGAGCAAAGACCGGACCGAGTTACAGAAGTCTCCCTCCACTTCCTGTCTCTATGGAAAGAAGCTCTCCAATGGCTCTATTGTACCCCTGGAAGACAGCCTGAACCTCATCGAGGTGGCCACCGAAGCACCCAAGAAGAAAACCGGCTATTTTGCTGCCCCCACTCAGCTGGAGCCAGAGGACCAGTTTGTTATACCTCGTGACCTAGAAGAAGAAGTGAAGGAACAAATGAAACACCACCAGGAAAGCAGGCACGAGCCTGAGCCCAGTGAAGAGGATCGGACCGAGCTCCCGGAGGAGTTTGACACGGCACTGTAGTCTTCCCCCAGGGGCCATGGCATCGTGCGAGGCTGCATGGTGTAGGGTAGGGGACCCTGCCAGGGGCGTTCTGCCTTTGTATCTCAACCACAGATGAGAGGGGGCTGGATCTCGGAGGTGGAAATGGTGAGAGCTGTCAGGGTCTTGCTCTGGATAAGCTAGTCAACACCATCAGTGTTAAGTTTCATGTTTAACCTGCATAGGGATCCCCAGGTTCCTGGGGAGCAGGTGGGCATTACTCTGTATCAGTCTTGCCCCCTGCCGTTAACCCCTTCTCTCCTAGGATAATTTTGAGAATTTGCCTGCCTGGGCAGGAAAGGGACTATTTCTGTGGAGGAATAACTGAAGATTGGTTCCTTTTACTGATTGCTGCTGATAGATCTCTGTGACAGAGAAATCACCTTCTATCTCAACCTGATGGGATGTGATGTGTCTAGTCACATGGCTTTTCCTTCTTCTCTACGAGAATACAGCCTATTGAAATGATGTTTATTGGAAATGTAGAACCAATCAAACAGATAATTTATGTTTGTGATGTAATGAGAGCACTTTCCACTGACTGTGAACTTTTTATTTTCAAATCTGCGCTCGAGCCAGTCTTCTTAGAGGCAGCCCAGATCCTTTGTCCATAGGCAGGATGATCATCGGGAGTTGGGGCCAGCTGTGAGGGTACGAGGAAGGGCCCTGGGAAATGGACTGTTGGATGTCAGACTGTGAAAGTTCCTGAGAAACAGGGGAGTAGGATCTTCTTTGGGGGATGAAGATGGGGAAGGGGTGAGGAACAAGACTACTTCCCCCAAATCACAAAAAGAGAATAACTGACAAATGCGACACCTGATAGGAATCTCCCAGAAGATCACAAGAGAGGCATCTGGGGATTGGCCTCTTTCCATAACATGAGGTGGAGATGGCAGTCAGCCTTCTAGTACGCAGGGCCCAAGGCTGATGCTGCTGCTCACATCCAAGTAACCTTGAGTTACAGCAGATGACTCTGAACAGACTGAGGCTGAATGAGCACAGATGGATGGATAGAGCTTCCAGTTAGACAAGTTCCTTCTCTCATTCTCAAGCCTAGAGATGGTTTTCTAAAACATGAGGAGTGAGTTGAAGTTTCAACTTTTAATGGTTAACAGAGTCTTCTGAAAATGCTTATCCACCTCACATGGCTTCACAGTACTGGGCTCAATTTCTGAAAAACTTGATTGAGAAAATCCTAAGCTTACAGAAAACCTGGTTTACTGATTTTTTTTTTTTTTTTTTGCACATTCCATGTAAGCCTAGCAAAATGCAGTTCCTTCCATATTTCTGTTCCATTGCCTTTTCCTACAAAGTTTTGACATTGCTTAATTTTACCCAGTGGGGAATGTGCTTTGAATTTTTGGAATACTTTGACAATTGAAAATAGAGTAGAATCATTTTTAATCTGTTTCATGAGAAATGAAATGTTAAAGATAGGGTTGATCTATACATACATATGTTGGGGGTTTTATTTTAAGTTTTGCTGAAGCAGTAGTAGAAAACCAGTGACCTCTCCACAGATAGTTAGGTATCCTCATCTTCTCAGAGGTCTGTACCCATGTGTATGTGTCAGTGGGGTACACACTTTTGGAAGATACCATACCAATGAGTGTCTGGTGTTCACCCTCTCTAAGATATGAATTTGAGTTCCCAAATTGTCAGGAACACTTTTTTCTGTGTCAAACTACTTGTTAGCTACTGAAAAATTTTAGAACTCAGGTCTTGATTTGAAGTGAGGAACATAATATGGTTCATACAAAGTTCAGGTGCTGTAAGAAAGATGGGAACAATAGTGTGTTGCCGCCTTATTTTTTTATGGGAAAATGGGGGGAAAATGAAGGAAAAATGAAGGGAAAACCCAAGATGATAGTGATGAAAATTATTTTGGGGCGATACCACTTTAATAGTATAGTCTTTTTAAAATTGTCCTTTATCTGTGAACTGTTTCTTGTCTCTTTGTTTCCCACCCTACACTAATTGGAACCACTACAAAGCCCAGTCATGAAACTACTTAACTGAAAGTAAATGTATTTACTTTGTAATCAGAAGAACCTTCAAATTCCCAGTGTTCTTTTATGTTTATGTCCCAGGTTTATGTTCAGGAAACGTTAGGTTGTATGAAAATCTTTAATATAGGCTGTACCAAAACCGATTGCTCTTTTCTTTTGTAAGTTCCTTTGATTCATGTCCCTCTATAATTGCTATTTGTTAAAACAGAGGATGAAAAGGCCATAGCCCATCACCAAAAATACACAGAACCCTCTTGACCTATGAAGTCATTTACACTTACTGTGTGAGCTGATTAGGTTGTCAGGTGGTAAAAGCCAGTAATCTGTCTCCAGGTGAATGTAATCTGCTTCCCAGGACTTTACCCAGAGGACACATTCCCCAGGTGGGCAGAGGCCTGTTGATCTCTAGCCCAGAGGTCCCGGGCTCTGCACGATACTCAGGTCCCTGTGTGTACCTTCCATTTAATGGAGCTGTTTAAGAGAGTTTCTGAAAGAACATCACTCCTGCTTATGGGAGTAGTCCAGGAGTCCCATGGAAGAAAGAAAACTATACAAGTCTTGGCAGCCATGGTATTTTTATTCTTATCCAGATGGATTGGAAATGTATTTGAAAATTTGAATGCTAGTATGTCATAGAGCTACCGTGATACCATAGAGTCATTGAATTATTACTCCTCATTCAAATGAGGGCTTTCTTATACTACTGTAGAGTGTATGTGCAATAAGTTGATGAATTCATTTTCTTGATGTATAGAAGAGCCAACACGAGCAGCTTGGTAATCATTGGGTGCTATTTTAATTGTTTGTAGCGAGTGCTATTTTCTAGGAGATGGAGCCAGTTAGATTTGGCTGATCTGCTGAATATCAGATGATGCCCTTCTTTCCATGTCAGCTCTCAGCAAAAGCAGGTACTTGGAAGCCACAGGCTCCCCTCCTCTGTCTACTCAATAATCACTAATGAAGAGACCTCCACAAGGGAGCACTTGGCTGTTGTCGATAAACATACCAATTATTAAATAGTCTCCAAGCCATTCAGTGATGTCTGCAGCATCACTCTAGAACTGTCTTGTGTCACTTTTTTACTTCCCTCTGGGCGGGGCCTCTCAGACTCCCTCGTTCATGGAGGCAAGTTAATCTTTCTCTCCAGTTAGTGACTTTTGCCCCATAGTTGGGTAAGCACTTCCTAGACTGAGAAAAGCAGCTACAGTAAATCCTGCTCTGTTTCCCTCATTTGGTGACCATTCAATCACACATAAGCTCCTTGTATTCTAAATTTCATGCACTTCTCCCAGACGCTATAGGGTTTTCTCTCACTGTTGCCAGTGGAGGTCATCCAGACAGTGAGTTCATATCTTATGGTTTTGTGCAATCATTGTCGTATTGTAGTCCTAAGACTCATTATAGTGTATTTTTGATATTTTTGAAATGTGTTAAATTTTTTAATTCAATAATATGAGCCAGAGCATGTTGCAGCAAATCTATTGTTTGTAAAAAAATAAAAATAACGATAACAATAATAATAAATAAAATAAAATGGAATATCTTTTTCATGGCTTTGTTTTAAAATGGAATACCTGTTATTTTATAAGTACTTTATTTTAGCATGAAACTGTAATTTTCTCTAACTTGTATGTAGAATTAGTTTCTTAACCAAGAGCACCTTTAGGATTTTTCTGCTTTTTCTTGCTTTAGGGGAAGATAAGTGAAATCACATTCCATGACAAATATGAAGCTATGAGTTAAGGCAAGAATAAATATTTTTGATCACCTTTTAAGCTGAAATAGCAATAAAGTTTTTTACATTAAGAAATATTATATTCTGACTTGGTTTATATGTTTAAAGAAATCCCAAAGACAAGAAGCATGGTCCTTATTCCCATGCAGGTTATTAGCTGATGAAAGGGAACTCAACTTGTGAATAATCTACAGCTCCTCTTAAACCACAGAGCTACCGATGATACAGTGGAACTAAGTGGATAATCTGGCCATCATGTCTGTCCTAATGGCTTTGGTGTTAGACTTTAAGGCCGTGGGTTTTGGCTCACAATACCTCTGATCTAGGTAAGCCTTTAAATTGTTCCCCTCCCCTCTCCCTATTGGTTGTCTCCCATAATTTCTGGATGTCCAGGTAAGATTAGCTACCTCTCACTCCAAATAAAGACCCAGTTGAAATAATTTTGCAGGTTTCCTCCTCATTTAGCAGAATTTATTACACCTCCCAATGTGCTGGGCCCAACGCCGCCATCTGCTTTCATACCTCAGTTCCATGACACACAAACCCACCTATTCCAGGGTGGCATAAGTACTTCATGTGACATAATTTCCCTGGTACATCAAACACAAGTCACTCGGAACACATTTCAGTGTGTAATCCATGGGGTCTAAGTTTTGCCTCTGCTACTTAAAAAAGATTTAACTTAAGGCAAGTTCATCTCCCTAAGCACAGTTTTTTTCTCGATGTTAAATGGAAATAAGAGTCTCATCAGCTGAGTTAAAATGAGATGATGCCAACAAATACTTCTTAGGTCAGCACTGGACCTGGCACTGAGCAGTCGTGACAATGAAATGTCAACCATTGGGTGAGCCACTTGAGCCTTCCTGAGCCTTCGTCTCATCTGTGAAGTGTAAGAAACCTTGACCGACTGACCTGACAAGTGATAGTAAGGCAAGTTTGGCTAAGGCATTTTGAATGTGGTGGAGTGTTACTGTAGTGATGAGAGGAGCTGAATTGATGCTGTATAGCTGGGCCTGGGCACCATATGGGGGTCACAGAGGCAAAAGTCCTCATATTCCCAAGCCCCTGACCCAGACATGGCAAAGATCTACTCAGGACATAGTTGAGGGGATAAATCCTAGGTGAGAATAGTGTGTGTTCGGAAGTTCTGGTGGGGGGTGGGGGGTGCTTGGGGTAGGAAGTGGGTTGTTTGATTTTTGCTGCTGTTAAACCTGTCTTACCACTCAGTGAAAACTGCCAGGGACTCCAGCCATTGCCTTGGGCTAAGGTGGTGGAGCGGAAGCTTCATTCTGTGGCATAGGTGTTTGTATTTTAAGGTCACAATGTGGACTTGTAGTTGATTGTTTTCCTCCAAGCTTTACTTTTTGTAAAAGTATAATCTAGATTTTCCCCCCTCCCCATTTCTGTACGAGGTTTAGTTTTGATCCTTCGCCTGGGATAGGTTTTATAAGAATTAAGAGTAGGACGGATTTAAGAGGTGAGAGGAAAGATGGTATATTCCAGGGAGAAGAGCTAGCAAACATGCAGGAGTAAAAATGTCCAACCATGTCAGAGGAGATGATGTTGACAGTTGTTTTCATGGTCATTTTGGCATATGTTGAAACAGGCTTATGTTGGCTGATTTCGAACTGTATAGACAGTCTGAGATTTATGTCAAACTTTCTGTTTTTAGAAATGTACTAAAAATTCGGTTTGAATTTATTTAATCTCATGAAAATAAGTTATGAAAAAAGATGGCAACTAGAAAAAAAACTACATAATAACATTTCTAGTTGCATCCCACACGAACTGAATATCTGAGACTAGTTGTACAGTATAAGAACAGCTATAAAACTTTAGATTAAAGTTATCAAAAGAACTTTATTTTTGAGATTCTGTGTTAATGAACTGTTACATTATGGAAACAATTCAGGATCATGAAGAACTGATAATTAACCTTTGAAGGCCTAATCTGTAGGGCAGTGGAAGGGATGCAGAAATAAAGATGCCTCCAATATACCTGTATATTCCAGGAAAATCATCTGCTTTATCTTTGCATTCAGCTGTATAACATGTTTTAAGAAGTTTATGAATTATTTCTCACTGTTTGGAGGCCTCATATTTCAGGAAATGATAAAATCTTCCAGGAAAGTGAATTCCAATCAAATAACTTTAGAAAGAAACTAACCTGGAAAGGTAGCAAAAACCATCTTCTCTGAGCCCTAACACAGGAATCCTGAGGAGGACCATGCATGCTAAAAGCACTTGCCTTCAGGTATCAGGGATCCAGCCCCCCATCTCTAATAGAGGAAGGCTTCTGGGGGTCATGGCACACTATCTTATCTAGGGGGCAGGAGATTTTTCTTCTAGGGAGAGAGTCAGAATGGAATTACTCGTTTGAAATCTAACCACACAAAGGCTTTAAAATCACTCCCCTGGGATCATATACAGGGGGAAATGGCATGTTTTTCTTAATGACTTTAGTTCAGACAGGCAAGATACTTCTACTGCCTGCTACTGCCTGACGTGTTATTTTCATCTTTCAGAATTCCTCTGGCTAATATTTAAGCTATTATTATTACCTTACCATTTGGCAAGAAAGCCAAACCATAAGCATATATGCAGACTTCCTAATGTTTCTCTTTGTAGTAAAGGTAGAGGTATTTTTTGCACGCTCTCAGCCAACAAAGTCATGGATAGAAAAATGGGACGATCATCTAGCTTTGTATTGGTTCCAGAGGGAGCATGTATGAAATCAAATATGTGAAAACCACATCCGTGTAAAGTGTGATTTTAATGGACCCATCTTTTTGAGAGAAACAAGATGGGTTGACTTTAGGTTCCAGTGGATCTCAGAGTACTCCAGACCACACGTATTCTGGTGCATCATTGTAATTTCTCTGCTGTTCCTGGCTGTCCTTGTACTGCTTCTGTTCTCGGTAGCTCCGCAGGGCCAGCACCACGCTGGCGCCATACATCACCACCAGAAGACAAGCAAAGGTGGCAGCCGCTCCATCAGTGCCTGCCAGCTGGCAGTTCATCCAGGTGAGACCCTTGCGGGCATAGACCCTCTCTCTTGTCCTGCAAGTGTCTGTGGCATTGATCTGTAAGGCTGCGTGGAGGTAAATGCTGATGCCCACGCAGTAGCCCACTGCCGCCAGGAGGCTGAAGGCAGCCTCCAGGAGGAGCCACTTCCCCGGCAGTTTGTGTAGACTTTTGGCTCCTTGGAGTAAAACACCCAAGGTGAGGACACCGAGCCCCAGAGAAACAGCCACGCCGCCGTATATCAGGGGTGCCCGGAGGATTGTGTACTGCTGGTCCAGCTGCCGAACCTGCTCCAGCTCGGTGCCCTCAAATGGCGAGTAATAGTTGTTCCCAAAGCCGCCGCCGCTGGCAAAGCTGGCGCTGAATCCGGCCAGGACAAAGTAGGAGGCCACGATACACATGAGAACCATCCCATTCAGTATCACCTCCACTATCTGTATCACACCTAGGAGGAGAGAGATGGGGGATTTAGCGCTGATCACTCACCCAGGAAAACTCCCTAGGTCAGACAAGAGAAATAACATTGGTGAGCTGATTGTGAGGACACAGATTCAACATTAACATCCTTGGTTTTGGGGGGTTTTTTGGTTCATCTTGGGGGGGTGGGTGCTTTCTTTTTGGCTACACCATGTGGCATGTAGAACTTTCCTGACTAGAGATCAAATCCATGCCTCCTACAGTGGAAGCACGGAGTCTTAACCACTGGACCTCCAGGGAAGTCCCTGTTTTTTATTTTGTTTTAGCACTTGTGTTTGAAAAATCAAAATGCCACTGTGGAAAAAGTTTTGGCAAACTACACATACACTTAACCATGTGACTTTGCAACCTGTACCCCTGAGCATTCATCCTAAAGAAATGAAAACCTAGGTCTACACAAAAACATGTACATGGATGTCAGAGCAAACCCAAATGCCCTCCAATGGGCGAACAGTTAAACAAGCTGGTACAGCCCTCCCAAAGGGAAACTCTACTCAGCGGTGAAAAGGAACGAGCAGTTGATACTCAGAACAGCTCGGATGGATCTCAAGGGATTCATAATGAGTGGAAAAAAGAAAAAGCCATACTCTAAAGGTTACATACTGTATGATTCCATTTACATAACAGTCTCAAAATGAGAACAGATTCATGGTTGTCGGAGGATGGGGATGAGTGGGGGTGGGGGACGGGAGGGGTGGAACTGTGAGTGGGGGAGCCGACTGTGGTGGTGCTCACACGAATCTGCACGTGCGATAAAACCTCAGAGACCTACACTCACACAGATTCGAGCGCATATAAAACTGGTCAAATCCTAAACAAAAGCTCTGAAGATTAGCAGTTTCCTGGTTGTGATACTGTACTACAGTCACCATTGGGATAAACCGAGTTCATGCCATGCAGTGCAGTACTGTGCTGTATTAGCAGTGTTCCGTGAATGTATAATTATTTCAAATTTTAAGGTTTTAAAATAATAGAAGTGACATAAAAGGTTGTAAACTGAAAAAAAATTCACCCATGTCACTGTCCACCGTTTTCTACCCCCAACCACTTTTAGTGTTTTCTAATACAACTTTCCAGCATTCCTTTATGCAAATAAAAATATTCAAGTCTGAATTTCATCCCCCCACCTTCCCCTGCGAGTGTCATTGGGACACCACACACACTGCTCTGCATCGTGCTTTTTTCACTCATTCCTACAGATGTTTTCAGATCAGCTCCGACAGGGTCCCCATGCCCTGTGACGTGGCCTCCAACCCCACCTGTGGGTGGACCAATCTACTCAACCAGGATCCTATTGCTGGATACCTAGCCTGTTCACCTGGGGGGTTCTTCCAAGTTTAAGGAACCCACAAATGCCACGAGGCAGGAGACACCAGCAGGTGAATGGAGATAAACGTTGTCTTGTCCAGAGTCACCTTTCACTTCTCCTTGAAGGGGACCTCAGCCTCTCGTGAGGTATATTCCTGGGAGAAGGTCTCCTGTGGTTCCCTCAGGTGTCAGGGATGAAAACAAAGAGGAGGCATAAGAACTTAGAGTGGGAGTGCAGGCTCACTTCCCCGCTCTTTGCTGCCTTGTGACTGTGCCCCTCATTGGCTCTAAGCCTCAGATACTTCATCTGACAAATAAATGAAGGTAATGCCTTCTTTTGTCTGTCTTATCCCACAGGGCTGGGGTGAGGCTCAGATGAAAGCAAGTATGTGAAAATACCTGGAAAATCGTAAAATGTTATGCAAGTGGACGGTGATGCTACCTAGTAACATTTATAAAATGAAAGAGGATTAGTAAGAGTAATTTAGGAAATGGGACAAGCTTATGAAAAGCATGAATTCCAGAAATCAGAAAAACCCTCTAATACACAAAGGGGTACCACAGTGTTTATAAACTGAGCAGCTAAACACCAGTGTGTCTACAGTACTTAGGCAACAGCTACTGGGCTTGCTGATTCTATCTCCTGCTGGGCCCACACAAATTCCAAGGAGGTCCACAGGACAGAAGTAGCAATAATTAAGGACTCTGAGAGCTGAGAAGCTACATTCCTCTAATTTAAATCTGAAAATAACATCAGGCCAGAACTGCATACTCCTACCCCAGGCACCATAAACTACTGGCTTCTCTCTCCCTACAGCGAACTGACCCAGAGATCATTCTAATTCATGGAGAGTAGCTATCTCCCCTAACCATACCTTTCTCTGCCTTGGTTTTCCTTCTGCATGCAATTAATCTCTCACCCTCTGAAGGGAAGCAGGAATGCTGTGTTAATACAAGATGTGGGCAGCCTGAACCTCTCCTTCTGGGACAGAGAAGTCATAATACACAGAGCACATATCTGCCAGCCTGGAATGGACTATATCTGGATCTTGTCAATCACTCCATTGACTACAACAAGCAAGAGGAATAACGGTCTGTTGCCGGGTCCAATGATGAAGAAATATGGCCACTGGGTATTACTCAGAGCACTGGCCTACCTGGCTTTGCTGAAAACAATGAACAGGTTCAAGTATCTCCAAGCATGCGGTTAGTGCAGAAAGATTCAGACATCAGGAGAAAAGAAAAGGGTGGCCTACTAGGAGCCTGGTGGGCTACAGTCCATGGAGTAGCCATGAATTGGACAGGATTTAGTAATTAAACCACAACCACCACTAGAGCCAGCAGTTAGGGATAAGCTGTAGAGGGAAATGAAACCTGAAACAAATAGATTTTTGTTGTAAAATAGCATCTTTTTTGGGTGAGGCTGCTTTTGTGGCTAATCAAATTAAAACTCTTCTCCAAAAGCAAATACTGTTAATACTTTCTTATATATTCTTCAAGAAGCTTTCTAATCATATACAAGCAAATATATGTATTTCCTTTTGTAAACCCAAATGGAACTCACCTTTTAAATGTGCCAAGTAAGGAAATAATATTATAAATGTAAAGAGAACCATCACCTCCAAATCAAAATTTTTTCTTTGGATTTTTATTGGTGTCACATAAAGCAAAGAACATATTCACTTGTACCAAGAATATATTATAATGGGCTATAAGTCCTAATTTAACATGCAGTAAGAACCCATGAGGTTGTCTGGCCAAAAGTAGCATTCTTCTGCTGGGAAAGATTTTACATTCTTTGATTCTGGATGGATCCTAAATTCTGGTTGTCGAGTTGAATCTGTTGTACAATGGTACATTTACAAGAGGTACAAAAAACGTATTGAGCTTTCAAGGCCATTGTAAGGGGGCTTGTTAGAAAACCTCTTTTGCAACCCAGTAAAATAATCTGATTCCTCTTTCTTCAGCCCACGTCTCCTCCAACTTAAATCTCACAGAAGTGGTCTCCCCAGTATCCCCACCCGCCCTCACCCAGAGCATTAAGGAAGTGAAGAACCTAGAGTTCAGTGAGGAAAAAGTTTGAGGCTAATCTGCTTGAGACAGCTGTGTTTAGAGGACTTAAGGCTGAAATGTTTTTTCATGTCTATGTGGCTTTTCATGCACATTGAGGATAAGGTTCTTCAAGTACCCTTGGTTATCTGCCTTTATTCAATCAAGAGTGCATTTTGCCACAGCACATGCCTTTTCCTTGTGGCTCCTAGGCTCTGGTTTTGGTGTGTTTTTATTGTTTTATTTTCATCTTTGTTTTTTAAAGTCATTTTGGTCAGTCCCTCACCAACAGAGAGCTCCAGAACCAGGGTTTATTACATCAGGTGGTGCTGTTTCAAGTACCCTGGAATTCGGCCCAGCAAACCAAAGCTGGACTGTTTACCTCCTGAGGGCTGGCAAGTTCTACAACAAAGCATTCCACGGAAGACGGTAGTTCAGAGTAACTTCCATCACCCAAGTTTGGCAGAATGTTTTAAAAAGCCTAAAACGCCAACATTTCTGCAGGCTTCTCCTTCAGCTTTCTGACCTTTTGGTAACCCCTGATGGCCAGCGCGGCCCCCACTGCAAAGACCCCAATGCCCAGGGCAGCAAAGATTCCAGCACCAATGTCTCCCCCATGGAAACTGCAGCTGAAGCCACTGTATCCTTTGCTCTGGTACAGCGCCTCCCTCTCCTTGCACACGGGAGAGGCGTAGGCAGCCGAGAGGTTGTGGAAATAGAAGTACAAGGCCGGGATGTATGCCCCGGCAATAAGCATGTGCAGCACACCTTCAATCACCAGCAATGGGGGGCAGTGCCACGGCACCCGCAGAACGCCCAGGATGAGGAGGAGGCAGCAGAAGGCCATGAAGGCTCCGCTGCAGGCCATCGCCACAGTGACCGTGGGCAGCTTTAGCTGGTAGAACTGAATGTCCAACTGCTGCGCTTTCTCCCCGTCAGCACCACTGAAACCACTGTAAGCCCCTCCATACTGGTAGTAGTAAATTCCCCCCAGGCTGGTGATGCCCGTGAAGCCCCCCGTGGAACTGTAAGACACAGAGCTGCAGGCCAGGATCAGCAAGTTCAGGAGAACCTCCAGCATTTGGCAGCAGGCTGCAAAAGAAGGGCGTGTTACCATTTTGAGAGATGCTGTTTTACACTTGAAGACTTCCACCTCAAGGCTCATCTTCCCCGTGGCAGTTCATGCCAGAGCCAGCTCCTTCTTCTGCCCCTTGGAAGGCCTGAGCAGCCAAAGCTGCAGGATTAGCACTAAATGGTAGCAGGGAGCCGTGGCCTCCAGAAATTATGTCAGAGGTACTTTGGACTGAAAAGGGTAACCCTAAAAACAGCAAAGCAGCCGGTCCAAGTGGCTGCAGGACGATGAGGGGAGAAGTCAGGCCAGGGAGCAGGAAGAAAGGTGTTGTTTATGGAAGGCAAGAAGATTCTCTGCCGTAGCCCTGCCCTGCCACAAAGGCTGAAAAAATAGTTATGTCCTCTTTAGATGTTTTGTGGCCATCTTCAACTTGCTTCCCTTGTGGCTCAGCTGGTGAAGAATCCACCTGCAATGCAGGAGACCCCAGTTTGATTCCTGGGTCAGGAAGATCTGCTGGAGAAGGGATAGGCTACCCATTCCAGTATTCCTGGGCTTCCCTTGTGGCTCAGGTGGTAAAGAATCCACCTGCAATGTGGGAGACCTGGGTTTGATCCCTGGGTTGGGAAGGTCCCCTGGAGAAGGCAAAGGCTACCCACTCTAGTATTCTGGCCTGGAGAATTCCATGGACTGTATAGTCCATGGAGTTGCAAAGAGTCAGACACAACTGAGAGACTTTCTTTCAGTTTGGAAGAGGAAACTTCTCCACATTTGAAAAAGATTATAACATAGTGCTTAAAAATTATAATTAAGTCAGAAAAAAGCATGGAAGTTATCCATCAAAATATTAATTGCGGTTCACAAGTACCAGAGATAGGAAAGATTAAGTTAATTAATTACTGAAATATAATTAAACAGTAAAACATAACTTAATGTTCTTAGACTTTAATTCAAGAAGTAGTAGCTCAGATGGTAAAGAATCTGCCTGCAATTCAGGAGACCTGGCTTTGATCCCTGAGTTGGGAAGATGCCCTGGAGGAGGGCATGGCAACCCACTCCAGTATTCTTGCCTGGAGAATCCCATGGACAGAGGAGCCTGGTGGGCTACAGTCCATGGCGTCGCAAAGAGCCAGACATGACTGAGCCACTAGCACTTTCACTTTCAAAGAGCAAATCTGGGCTGTGATACTTTCCCAGAGCTGGATTTTTTCAGGATCCTTGGCTGGACAATCAAAGAGCTCCAGCTTTTCTACCAAACCTGGCTGCTTTCCTTAAAGTCAGTTTTATTGTGATATACCTTATATACAACAAAATGACCCACATTAAGCCCCCAGCTTGATAGAGTCTGACAAATGTGTATGCCATGTAATCATAATCAAGATATAGACTGTTTTCATCCTTCCAGAAAGTTCCCTAAAACCCTTTGGGGTCAGTACCTCGCCCTCCTCCTCAGGCCACCACTGATCTGCTCTCTGCCATTAGAAACTAGGTTTGTCTTTCTCGAATTTCATGCAAATGGAATCATACAGTTATGTGCTCTTTTGTGTATGGCTTCTTTTTCTCTTCATAATACAAAGCTGGGAGTTGTATGTGCTGGCATGGTTCTATGGGTCAGATGACTATAGGATCAGGCTGTTGCATCTCCCTGGCTTTTTCAGAACCAGATTTTGGGCCTGGGTCCAGTTGGTCTAGGGTTTCCCTGGTGGCTCAGTGGTAAAGAATCTGCCTGCCAGTGCAGGAGACATGAGTTTGATCCCTGGAAGTTGGGAAGAGCTCCTGGAGAAGGATGTGGCAACCCACTCCAATATTCTTGCCTGGAAAATCCCATGGACAGAGGAGCCTGCTGGTCTATAGTCCATGGGGTCCCAAAGAGTCAGCTGAACAGCAAACACCAGGTGGTCTAAGCATGAAGGTGTGCTACACTTGCACATTCGCTAAGTGAAACCAAGCACTCTCAAGTATTATGTTTACACTCTGCCATTCCCCCTCCAAAATGCAAATGACATTACGTTTTATTTAATTATAAAAGTAACACACAAGGATGGTAAAAAAAAGAAAGAAAGAAAATCTAGATGAAACAGAAATATAAAAATGATCTAAAGTCCAATCAATAAAACTGGAGAAGCCACTGTTACCATTTTTTTCTTTTGGACTTCCCTGCCACATGTGCATAATTTTTGCTGTTTATTTGTTTTTAAGTAAGAATAGGGTTCTCTTCTCTCTACTATTATATAACCCATTTTTTCACTTAATATAGTGTGAACAGTTTTTCTACCATAGCAAATATAAATATATTATTAAAGGATTATAGGATGCCATGATGAATTTAAATAATTGCGATGTAAAGGATATTTAGGCTTTTCGCAGTGTGTTGCTATATGGGAGCAGATATATGCTATGTATTTCCTATTAGAGTTTGGAGAGGCTCCACAAACTCATTCCTGTTGTAGCTTTAAATAGAACCAGAAAACAATGACCAGGGATAGGGGAGATGTCTGGTAATACGTTTTTAAAAATAAAAGCCCAGAGCCTCTCTAGGCCTTACTTGCCCCTTAAAGGATCTGGCTCACTGAGTCAGCACCTCTCTCTTAAGCAGCAGTTATGCACTTCAGGTCATTCATTCCTCTGATTCTGGCTGAATATTTCAGATCTGTTAATGAGTTAACACTCTTTGAGTTAGCCATGGTTTGAAATCTTGACATAGGCTCAGTCCCATAAGCACTGGGTAAGGATATTGAGAATGCAAGGGTAATGGGGTACTGAGAAAGCAAGTTGAGGAGCAAAATCTCCACAACTGTCCCCCTGAACCTTTTCAGCATGGTCACAAGTCAATTCCATAGGCAGTAAGAAGCCATCTCAGAACTAAACCTCTAGGCTCTGAATGACAGACACCACCATTGACTATAGAGATTATAACATTTGGAGAGAGAAATTAAATTTTAAAGGATGGTTTGCAAGTAAGGCTGCAAGCTGAATGCAAACATTACATTTAAAAACACACACACCCACTTTCCTTGTTATACTGGCCTAATTTCCCTCTTATGATATTTTCCATTATGATTTAAGCAACAGAGGTCTAAAGGAAGAGGAAAGGGACAAAAAGGGAAAGGAGAAGCTGCCCCAAATGCAAATCGGAGGGAGCCAGGAGGAGAGCAGGTGATGTATCTCCTTCCCAGGGAACCTGTAACTCCTCATCATCCCTCCAAATAATAAACCCATAGCACAACCTATACACACAGGATTCCTAGTGATCTGATATGCACATGTAATATTTGTACTTGCTTATTATCTGATCTTTATCCTCAGCCTTTAAAGATTTTGGTAGCTGAGGAGTCTTGCCCCAAACCGTGAATTCAGGGCTTATCTCTTTTTGTCAGTGTTCCACTGAACTTCCTAAGGGTGACTCAGCCCAAACTGCAGGGTCTCCCTAAGAAGTCAGAGCCACAGCTGCCTCCCCTCTTTGCCCGTTTGCCGGGGGAGGAGGACGTGATTTCACCGATAAGGAAAAGAAGTCACAGAAGATCTAAGACAAGGCTGAAATTCTTCAGGGGACCTTTACTCAGGTGTGCCTTTCCTGCTGAGACAAGTTCCTGGTGTTCAATGACTGCTGCTCTCAAAACAATACAATGTTGTGTGTATATACGGGTCTCTGTGTGTCCAGAGATCTTTATAAGCTCTCATTTGTTAGCTTCTGACTGCTGAGCCATCCTTTCACTATCTTGACTCAGAAACCCAACCTCTAGGCCCAAAGCCAAATAACCAGAAGCAATCAAAGCTAAATCAGGGGCCTCAAGCTCGGCCCTCTCCTCTCTCTTGGTAAATCAATCACCAAAGAAGAATACCTCTAGAAAGAAACCTGTTAAACAGCCTCTGGCTTGTTCCTACTATTTATATCATCAAGTAAAGAAGGTCAAGCACATAAACCATATCAGGCCTTAGCGTTAGGCTCTAAGTTTCAATTCCAGCTCTTCCACTTCACAGCTGTGTGACTTTGTATAACTTACTGTACCTCTCTGAGCCTCAGGAGTTGTTGAGAGAATTAAAAGCAATGGGGTGTGCCAACATATGTAAACTAGAGTAAGGATTCTTGTACCCAGATTACCTAGAGCTCTTCAATAAGAGTTCTACGTAATCCTATAACAGTGTATCTCACTGTAATCATTCCAAGGGACACTTTCAGGTGTAAGTTTCATGATTTCTCCCCCTCAGGCTGAGAAGTTTTCCCCTCTTAATCATAGGCAGCTGAGGTAAATTTCTCACCAAATCATGTGAGCCATAAGGACTCACCCTGACAAACCTGATTTTCTTCATTGTTGGCAAGGCCAAGCCTGGTGCTAGGATGGGAACTCTGGAAAACCACATTTGGAGCTGACACATGATATTATTTAAAATCACAGTTCTTCAAACTGTGGATTCTAAGAAGTATGTTTTTTTTTTTAATATTTTATTTTACCTTTATTTATTTGGCTGTGCCGGGTCTTAGTTGTGGCACGCAGGATCTTCAGTCTTTATTGCAGCATGCAAACCCTTAGTTGCAGCATATGGGATCTAGTTCCCTGACCAGGGTTCGAACCCAGGTCCTTTGTACTGGGAGTGGAAGTCTTAGCCAGTGGACCACCAGGGAAGTCCCTTAAGTGTGTTTTTTGGTTTATTAATAACACAGAACAGGATAGAAGTTGGTTCATGATGTGTGTGTATTTCTTACTGTGGGTTTCAGTCAACAACATTTAAAAGCCATGATGGCATGTTTGGGCATCAGATCTCCTGTCCTGTGGCATGAGCTCAACCTGTCTGCCATCTCCAGGTCATCTTCCCTCTCTAGTTCTGACCACCTTGCCTGATGAGCCCCACTCTGACAGCTGGCATCTCAGAGCTGGCTCTGCCTGGAGGTCCATCTGCAGCCTGAACATTGCAGGTATGGCTGCCTCATCACCCCTAGGCATGTCCAAGAAGAAACATGGGAAACCTGGCCACCTGTTTTTTGTTTTTTTAAAACATGTGATCCTCATGCGGGTATGAAAACAAAAATGCTAGGAAACCAAAAGGGAGGTCTGCTTGAATTTTTGCCCCACCAGCTTGGACCCCTTCCAGGACCACCACCAAAGGTAAGTAAATGGTCTGCCTTCAAAATGGCTCACCTCTCCCGGTGCACAGGTATCTGCACTTGTGGCATTCCAGGAGCCCTTCAGCCTCTGACTGGTAATATACCACTTCCTGTAGTCCAGGCCGGGGGTTCGAGAGTGGGTATCTCCCTGAAGTGGGTTCACTATAACCAAACACATACATGGCCATTAGCAGGCTTCAAATTCAATAGTTTGTTCAGTATTAGAACTCTGGACACCTCATGCTGGGCCCAGAGGTTAAAGAATGCACAGAACAGAAAATCTGCCACAGTTTTCATACTCCAGAGAATTTTCTGGCTTAGTGGTTCCAAAGGGTGTTCAAACACTTGGCCCAATTCTGCTAAGTACATCACTTATCCCAGTAATTCTGAGCCCCACCTCTCATGCTGGCTTGTTGGCCTGCTGGGGAAACGGGGAGGGTGGCTATTGAACAGGTAGCTGGGAACCACTTGGGGGAGCTTTTCAGTTCATTGAGGATAGGCTCTCTTCAATACTAGTTTGCATTCAAAAGACTGATGTCCAGGCTGGGATTCTCTTCCTTCCCTTGTTACTTTGAAAAGAGGTGAATCAGTAGTAATTCTCTAGGTTCTGGTGGTATAGACAACTTTGTACATCATAGCTCTCCCTCTTCTTCTGACAGCCCTGGCATATTCTATTCTGCCCCTTCTCCTCATCCCCTACTCCCAACCTTCCCCATCACTTTATCCAGCACATCTTGGGCTTTTGTCCAAGATTCTGTGGTGAATGGTGGGGGCTGCATTCTACTACCTGGGCTCCAGGGATTCTTATAGAACACAGATCTCATCATGTACCTTTTGGGTTCAAATCCATAAAGTCCAAACTTTAAGCACAGTGCCGGAGGGCCCTTGTTCATCACTCTCCACTCACAATCTCACTTTTACAGACCCAGCCATAGTGAACTGCCCCTCTCCCTGCCCTAAAAGATGATCTGCATTCCCATGCCTCTAGATCACCGTGTCACCGTGAGAGACAGCCTGGAGTTCCTTCTCCAGAACTCAGCTTTGAGTCTGTCTCCTCCGGCAAACATTCCAGAGTCCAGTCAGGGCTCCAGCTCAGTTCTCTCTGAATCGGTTTCTCCTGGAGCAGCACATTTCACATGTGCTGCAAATTGGGCTATTTACTTGTCATTGTCCTATGGACATCCTGAGTAGACCTCTGTAGTTCCTGGCCCTGCCTCCCATCCATTAAATACATGCTTGTTATGTGGAGCAGAGTCAAATAAATGGCTTTTGATTTTAAACCACCAACTATCTGTGAACAAAAGCAGCAAAAGTATTCCCTTCACTAGCTTTGGGGCTAGTAGGGGTAGTGGTGGTTGTGGTGGTCAGGGAGCCCAGGACACCATTTTAAAAGGAAATTAAAAAAAGAAGTTGTGGCTTCTCCTAGGTCTGCTGCTGCTGCTGCTGCTGCTAAGTTGCGTCAGTCGTGTCCGACTCTGTGTGACCCCACGGACGGCAGCCCACTAGGCTCCACTGTCCCTGGGATTCTCCAGGCAAGAACACTGGAGTGGGTTGCCATTTCCTTCTCCAATGCATGACAGTGAAAAGTGAAAGTGAAGTCGCTCAGTCCTGTCCGATTCTTAGTGACCCCATGGACTGCAGCCCACCAGGCTCCTCCGCCCATGGGATTTTCCAGGCAAGAGCACTGGAGTGGGGTGCCATTGCCTTCTCCGTCTCCTAGGTCAGGCAGTTGCAGCGCAGTTTGGCTTTAGGTAGGGAAACAATGACCAGTGCCTGTGACTGTAACAGGGCACATCCTTTGTTACACCTTGGCTAATTAGTTCTAGATAATTTAACATAAACTCAGGATAGTAGCTTTCCCGCTTTGTGGACACAACTGGGAGAGAGACTGGGCTAAAGCCTCCAAGTCCCATAGCAGACAGGAGCCTGGACTCCTCCTAGGGATGAGGGCAAAAAACAGTAGGTAATCATCACTCTAGTACCTGCCTGTCTCCTGGCATCTAATCTGGGCTTTCAGTAATATTTGTGGAGTTAGAACATGCAATGGGAAAAGGACCACTTCCCTAGAGAAAGAGTGGGGCCTGGGAATACTGCCTTTCCTTCCTTCCTTCCATCCTAACCCTCTCTCCCAGCTTACCAAGTCTTCTAAAACATCATGATGCTGTCACTCCACAGGCCTTGTGGGAACTCTGTTCTAAAGATAGGGATGGCAAAATTTGTTCATTCAGGAAGGTGAGGTCTGAGACAATCATGGGATTTGAATGAAGCTGCCCAGAAGGACCTCACTGACAAAGATGCGGGAAATCTCTGCTCTTCTGTGCAGAGTTTTAGGTTCATTCAGTTCTTTGGCTAAAAGTCTAGCTTCTCCCAGCTGTCTGGTTTTGAAATGCGTATAGCCCTGGAAAGGGTTACACATTAAGGTATTAACTTTTCACTGGACTGACTTTATTAGGCCTGGACCTCCAGGGAACGGGGAGGCCTGGTTTTGGAAAACAGGACAAGGGTCTGAAGCCTCAAGGGGGCAGTCCTGTGACCGTGTGTGTGTGTGTGGTGGGGGGTGGGGGTTGTATCAGGGAGGAGCCTCAAAATTAACCCCACCCACTTAATCTCCTTCCTACTCCTTCCCCTTCTGGTCCTGCAGTCCTTTCTTCTTTACCTGGAACCCCGGCCCTTCCACTTTCAACGGGGAGTGGGGCGGCGGGGAGTGGAAAAGGGTAGTGGGTCTCTGCTTTGTTAACCGGGTTCAGGTCAAGAAGTGTGTGTGCGGGGGAGGGGAGAGGGTGTGGTGGTGGGCACTGTCAAGTCTTCCTTCCCTCCTTGCTGCTAAGTCGCTTCAGTCATGTCTGACTCTGTGCGAGCCCATAGACGGCAGCCCACGAGGCTCCCCCGTCCCTGGGATTCTCCAGGCAAGAACACTGGAGTGGGTTGCCATTTCCTCACCTCTAAAAGCTCAAACGGGAAGAATGGCACTTTCTCTAAACCCGCTTCCTAGGACAAGTAGTCGGGACCGCAGGCGGGCCTCAGACCCAGGCTTCCTCAGGGCCGAGATCCAGGGCCCCCGCAGCCCCACCTCACCTTTCGGGTCCTCGGCGTCCGAGGCCCTCCTTCCGCAGGGGCGGTGGCTCCGGGGTTTCCAACGTCGCGGGCCAGGGGGGCGGGGCCGCGTCCCAGGTCGGCCGCCGGGGTCCGTCCCGCGTCCGACTCTGGCGGGAGTTTTCCCAAACTCTTTGTTCGCCGCCGCGATGGTCCCCGGCCCTGGGCCTGTCCTGGCGAGGTTGCCGGTTCCTCTCCCTGTCCCGGTCCCCGTCCCTCCGCCCGCCCCCGTTTCTCTCCCTGTGCCGGTCCCCGGCTCTGTCCCGCTGTCTCTCGGGGTGGCGGTCTCGTTCCGGGCGGGGATGCCGGTCTGGGTCGCGCTCTCTCGGCCGGGCCCGGGACTCGCGAGTCCCCGACGTCTGTTCCATGGCTTGGTTGCGCGTCCCCGCCCCGGAGCGACCCGAGGGCAACAATCCACAAGTTTCGACGGCAGGTGGCCAAGCTTGGGGGCGGGAAGCTCACCTGCGCGCACGCGCACTAATCCTGCTGCGGCCCGGGAGAGCATTCACCTGATGACCCGCGCCGGAAGGGGGAGCAGGTAAGCGCGGCCCGGGCTCTGGGCGCGCGTGAGCCCGGATTGGGTGCGAGCCTAGAGCGCGGTGCAGCTTTACACAGTGAGGACGCGACTACTGCCCGCCCGTCGTGCCTCGTCAACCGTGAGGTATCTGCGCCGTGACCCCTCAAGATGGCGGCCAGGGGGACTGTGCCCTCAACTTAGCACCTTGGGTTTGCTTTCCCAGACTGTTTCCATCTGTTTTCTCCCTCAGCCACTCAGCTAGCCAGCGGTTGTCCTCTTCCTCCCTCTCCTGCTGTCCTTACAACTGCGTTCTAGGGGACTTGAGGCCAATGCATCCGTTTATAAGAGTGCAGTACTCTTGCCTGAAAAATCCCATGGACAGAGGAGCCTGGTGGGCTGCAGTCTATGGGGTCACTAAGAGTCGGACACGACTGAGCGACTTCACCTTCACTTTTCACTTTCAGGCATTGGAGAAGGAAATGGCAACCCACTCCAGTGTTCTTGTCTGCAGAATCCCAGGGTCGGGGGAGCCTGGTGGGCTGCCGTCTATGGGGTCGCACAGAGTCAGACAAGACTGAAGCGACTTAGCAGCAGCAGCAGGACTTATAAAGCTTTTTTTTAATGATGACCCACACAGAATTGACAGCTTTTTTGGTCAAATCAGGATATTTTAAAACATAAAATTGCTGTCTGTTAATGAATTATTTCAACAAATATGTGTGAGCGTCTAGCTTAGTGGGCTTGAGAGATCCAGCGGTGAACTCTCCTAGGGCACTTCCACTCTACTGTGTAAGGAGAAGGAGAACAGGCAATCAAAAGACGAGACAAACTTTGACGGAGCAGGTTTCTTTATCTAGATCTGGGAAGGGGACACTTGAGTTCTGGAAGAGAAGGAGGCAGCCTTGGGAACAGCTGAGAGAACGTTCCAGAAAGAGAAAAAGCCTGCGTTATGCAGAGGGCTGGACAAGAAGGTCACTGTGAGGCTAGTGAGGTGGGGATGAGATGAGGCTGAGAAATGGAGCAGGAGCTGGTAGAGGATCTTCATGGTGAAGAGTCATTTTCAAAGAGCAGCGGGGAAACTTTGACATGTTTTGAGCCAGGAGAGTGACTTCTGATTTGCTCTGACTTACCTGTTAAAAAAAAAAAAAAAGATTGCTCAGACTTCTGTGAGGAAGATGGACTCCGTGGGCCCAAGAACAGTGTCAAGAGATGAGTTAGGAAGCTACTGAAGCATTCCAGGTAAGGAGTGATGGTGGCTGAGTTGATGGTGACAAGTAGACAGATGTAGGTTGCAGTTTGGAGGAAGAACTTAAAAGATGAGTGGATGGAGGAATCATTTACTGAGTTGGGAAGACAGGAGAGAAACAGGGTTGAAGAAAATTGGAGGGTTCCATTTTGGACATGTTGAAACCACAGGACTCCACTCAGGACTTAATGAAGCTCAGATTCTTTATGTCTCAAGTCAGAGGGAATTAATTCAGCGAGCGAGAGGCAAAGTGATAGGTAAGAAGTAGATTTATTAATATAGAATGCTTATGAAGGATACAGGTGAGCAGGCAAGAGGGTGCTGCTTCAGGAAATAAGTGGGCTACATTTTTATAATCAAAGGAAAAGTAGGGAAGAAGAGAAGACTACCTTCTTCCTCTTCCTTTGTAAAGATGTTGCGGGAAAATAGGACACTAGAGGATGATCAGTTCCCAGGTGAGTTCCTGGGATGGGCCACCAAATAGTAGTCCTTTAATTGCTTAATTAAACGTTAATTAAGGATATAAAGAGTAATAGAATGAGGATAGCTCAGTGAGGAAATTCAGTGGAGAAAAGAGGCTGAATAATTCAGCCA
>NW_011494869.1:2564188-2570269 GCF_000754665.1 Bison bison bison | reverse complement strand
ACAGAGAGTGAGACAGCAGTTCCCTGGTGTCTGGTAAGGGAACTTTATCTCACAGGGAGTGTTAACATGAGGCCATGAGAAGGGAGTTATTCACCCTTATCTTCAAAACAGACACTCTTTACCTCAATGGTTAAAGCAGATGAGCTGTGAGGGTTGGAAAGGCAGTCTTAATTCACACACAGGTCAGGCTGAACCATGGATAAGCCAAAATGACTTCTCCATTCCTCAATATGTGAACATCTTCTCCATCACAAGCAGAAAAACGTCTTAAAACCATGTGATCCAGCAATTCCACCTCTGAACCTATACCCAGAAGAGTTGAAAGCATACTCTGGAAGAGATATTTTTACGCTCATGTTCATAACAGCATTATTCATGATAGCTAAAACATGAAAGTAACCCAAGTGTCCATTGACCATTAAATGGATGAGCCAATGTGGTAGGTACCTGCCGGGGACCAGCCCCGGCTGATCCAGGGTATTCGAAGCGGGGACGGCGTCAGCGAGGATCAGGAAACAACTGCTTAATTAAACTTTAATTAAGGATATAAAGAGTAATAGAATGAGGATAGCTCATTGAGGAAATTCAGTGGAGAAAAGAGGCTGAAATAAGGATAGCTCAGTGAGGAAATTCAGTGGAGAAAAGAGGCTGAACAATTCAGCCAGAAGGTAAGAGAAAGAACGACGTGGTGAGACCAAGTTTCAGTGACCTAGGCCCGCACTTTATTTTCCAAAGTAGTTTTTATACCTTAAATTATGCATAGAGGATAATGGGGGAAGGGGTAGAGTCATGCAGTAAGCCAGGCTTTCTTCCTGCAAACTTATCATATGCAAAAGTTTAGGTGATTTGCATCATCTTCTGGCCCGGAGGGATTATTCTAAAGTCAGGCGCCAGCCTCCAAAAAGCATTAGATAAATTTGCATTCCTACAGAGCAAAGGTGTGGTGGGCTATAAGAAGAAAAAGAATTAACTCACGGGTCCCAGGTTACAAACATTAAAGCTACTACTTACACCAATTATATTAATCAATACATTGCCAGGGACACAGCAGATAAGGGATATGGAAACTTAGCAGCAAACATTGGCCCAACAAGTGAAAATCCCTTCACCAATACAATTTCTAATCAATCTTTTAACTGCTCAAAGGAATCTGTATTTAGACAGTTTAGAACATCTCATGCCTCTCAGTTTGGAGGCTCTGAGCAATCACATGTGGCTGGAAAAACCTATTCAGGCAGGCTAGAGGACTTCCAAGAGAGTTTGTAGGTTGAAACACTGTCACACCCAGGAATTATTAACTGGAGCTGTAAGCTAACTCTTTTTTCAGAGAGAGGTAGTGGGGAACAGCCCCCTGTAAAGTCAGAGGTGTAGGTGAAGGCACAAAGCAGAAAGTAGGCAGACTCTGGTTGTGGGGGTAGATTGCTCGAGAATTTCCAGGGAGACTCCTGAGGCTTGATCTTGCCTTTGTGTATGCCAAGCCTCCTTCCTCATGACCTTTGCCAGGGGCGGAGCTCGCTCCCTGCATCTCCCCCTTTTTTATTTCTTAAAACAGCCAGATGCAGCTCAGTCACGAGCTTTTGAATGTTCTACCGAAGAATCCTGGCAATACAAGGAAGAATGATTATGAGAAGCAAAATTAGAACTAAAGATATTAGACAGAATGTTTTTTCCAGAAGTAAAGTTAGAGAAGGTGTGAAATAAGTCATTAGCTGCTCCAGCAGTGGTAAAATCCAGTCGACAGTGTTCCAGGGTCTGTATTTGATTATGAAATTTCCCTAAGTCCAGGCCAATGTCAGAGCTGTTGCAAACACCTGAGATTATGTTTTTTGATTTTTTCCCATTCATAATCTGTCTCGTTTACCTTTAAAGATGTCACGCATATCCACCGGTAATCAGCGTGGCAAGACAGAGCCGTTTTCACTTTTAAAGCCCAGTCAGTAACTGGGTCCCAGTAACTGGGTCCCAGTAACTCAGTCCCAATATGCATTATTGCCACTTCTAAGGCGTCTACTCTCATCTCCAATTTTCTATCTATAACTTCCTGTGTTGCTAGACTTAAAGAGACATTTTTAGACATAGCATCAACATATTGGGCAGTATGCACTTGTTGAGTCAATGATATTGCTGCCACAGTAACAGAAGTAATTGCTGCTATTAAAGCTGGTATTCCTAAAATAAGTACCCACAAATCGTCGCGATCACATTAAATCTTGTAGTTGTTGTAACACAGCAAGACTAAGTTATATGAATAAGTGGTTACATCATAAGATAAGGTGGACATTGTAACACTACCAAAGAGCAAACATTATATTGAGGGTTTAAACAAAATGAGAGCATGCATTGTTCACAAGTCACTACATTGGGTCCACCAGTGAAAGTCACATGTACATTAAGTTTTCCAGAATTGTTGGTAAAGAGAAAAAACATAAGGAGAGGGTAGACAAGCCAAAACAGAATAAAGTAGAATTATTTTCTGGTTGGAGTTCGCGCTGCAGCAGCCCTATAGGTCGTGCCAGGATCTCGATGTTTATCTTGCCTCCCCTTCCGGCGGGCTCCTCTTTTGTGATCGAAGCAATGGGGGAACTGGATGTCTGGGGGTCTGCAACATGGCGAATCAACCTGTCTTGGATCTAAATTGGAGAATCTGCATCCTGTGGAAAAATGCAAGCACATCCGCCACCGCTAGTTAATAATGGGTCAGGACCCTTCCATTGTCCGGAGAGGAGGTCCTTCCATTTAACTAATGGTTTTGCATTCAATTGCTCCAGGCACCAATGACGAAGCATTGCAGTAGTTCCAGCCAGATCAGTATTTAGAATATTTATTACGAAAAGAGCAAATATTTATTATGAAAAGAGCATGTTGCAAGATTTGATGGGGACAGCTATACTTAAACTCCCCTTCTCCGCCCCTGGCAATATCCTTTGTTTCATTTGTTTTCGTTTTATTTCGTATCATTACCTTAATAAGCTAATTGTTATTTTGCCACATTTATTCTACAATTTTATATATAGCTATAAAATCTTTTTTATGAAACATATAAGTTGCAGACACATGAGTGTCCCCACTAAATACTTGCTTATACTCAACTTGAGTTTACTGGTCATTTCCTTATGATTAACTTCTAGTTTAACATTTTGGCAGGAATATTAAAATAGGTGATGCTATATCATTCTTGCTATGTTCTATCAGGAGGCACAAGATGTCAGTTTGTCCCACGATTGGTGATGTTAAATTTGATCACTCGGATAAGGTAGTATCCATCAGATTCTTCATTTTAAAGGAAGCACCCTCCATTTGTATTTAATAGCTTTGAGACTTTATATTCCTTCTTAACCTTTCTTGCCTGAATGAATTATTATAATGGTGGTTGCAAACTTGTGTTTTAATTCTATCAATCCTTCTATATTTATTGATTTATTGGCATTTTCCAATAATGCAGAACTTTCCCTTCACCTACTGTGATCAACCTGCAGAAGTAGTTTCTATACCTCACCCCAAATTTAGTTCTCATGTCAAGACTGATGATGCCAAAAATGCAGCAGGTGGGTGTATTTGTTGCTTACATAATGAGGCTTTCTGGTGAGAGCAGAACAGATTCCCAAGTAGATTTGAGAATGACTTGAGAAAGCAGGAAGGGGTGACTGGCCTTGGGGTTTTATTGTGATTAGGGAATAGATCTGGGCGAAGATTCTTGTGTGTTCACATCAAGAACCTGCCTGATGTGGACTTCTGCCAGTGCCAAGGACTTACCTAAGCTTTCTTATCAGCTTTCTCAGTTGTGGGGCAGAAGGGGCAGGGGACTGGTGGGACTTGAAAAATGCCAGTAGTCAGAGTCAAAAGTGGTGTCAGACTATTAACTTGATAGACTTATTTCTCCCTGACAATGTGTCATAATGTATTAAGTTTTTGATACTTAACATTGCCCAAATTTGGCTAGTGGGGATCCTTTCACACTGTCTCCAGTGTGCTTTTGACATCAGGAGAAATATGCTGATATGCTCATGGGTCTTTGTGGTTTCATCTTGTGCCTCTTTGCCTGATTTTTCCCTTTCCTGAAGCACTCACTTCTCTTTCTCTCTCTCTCTCTTTTTTTTTTTTTTTGATTTCACTTCTCTTGATGTTCCCTCATTTGGAGAATGCTCACTCCTGAGCCTCGCATCCCCATAGGAATGTTCTGTTAAGATCCACAGAATATCCTCTGTTCCTTCGAAGCTTGTCAGAGTTAGATCATAAGATGGGCTGAATGGGCCAGTGACCCAACGTAACAGTATTTTAAACATGATAGAAAGTAATTTTTCTCTTGGAAAAATCTGAGCCTATTTGGTGGCTCTGCTCTGTGAAGTTCTTGGAAGTCTAGGCTCCTTCTACGCCATTTTGTCACCCTTCCAGATGCTGCCTTCTTCTACAAGCTCCAAAATGTCAACCAGGGACATTTCAGCCCATGGGAAGGAAAGAAAATTAGGAATTAGTAAGGGCTCTTCTCATTGCTTTAAGAGTGAGACCCAGAAGTTGGAGACATCACTTTCTGTTTACGTCTTGTTGGCCAAAAGATAATCACATGACTGTAGCTAACTGCAAAGGAAGCTGGGAAGTGTAGCTATGTACCTAGCTAAAAATTGGGGCATAAAACCATGAGTGAGGGAAGAATGGAAAACAGGAATTTCATCTTTCGGTCTCAGAATTTGAAATTATACATTTGTTTCTGTTGTCTGTTCTTCTCTCTAGTCTGTCAGCTGCCTGGGACGCCTTTGCCATTATGCATGGCACACAGTTGGTGCTCAATAAGTAGTTGTTAAATATTTATTTACTTATTTATTTGGCTGCACCGGGTGGCACACGAAATCTTTAGTTTCAGCATGTGGGATCTAATTTCCTGGCCAAGGGTCAAACCTGGGCCTCCTGCATTGGGAACTCGGAGTTTTAGCCACTGGACCACAAGGGAAGTCCCAGTAATTGTTGAGTAAATAATAGTAGTTCTTCGATGAATTTGTCTACTCAGGAAGATGACAGAGACCTTATATTTTCCATGGCATCTTGAATTAGGTGTAAGATGGCATAAAGTGCATTAAAAGTAAAACAATCCTAATGTATATAATTTTTCTTAAATCCATCAACAACACAGGTAAGGAAGAAATAAGTAAATAAGTAAGGTATTTGAGAGTTAAAAATATGATGCTCATTATTTAATTTAAAATTTATGTCCTTTTATCTTAGTTTTTGTGGAAGACTTGGAACCAATGCCCTGACCTCACTTTTGTCTTAAAAATGTAACATACTTTGGTCACTCCACTATTATTTCAGGAGTGCTTGGTTAGACATTATGCATATGGCAGAAGGTTTAAAGGGAGGGACCCTTTTCTGAGGAAACCCTCTTGAGTTTTCACCTAAAGCAAAGAGCACGGTAGCAGATGGCTGAAGAGTAGGGAGAAGGAAAATACTTGCCATTGGGGTATTAGAGATGATATTCCAAAAGAGGTAAAATTACAAGTCTTATTCAGATATAAAATGGCCACATGCTAAAGATTTTATTTAACTCAATAATCACCGAGGGAATCAGCCAGTGTTACAGCAGGTTCAGGAGAAAATCTGAAGAACAGACTCATTATAGATCGGGAATAAGGAAATCAATGTACAAAGGAGGAAAAACTTACCTCTTCCAGAGAGGGAGAGGAAAATCAATTGAGCCTCCATCAGACAGGATAGAATTTGTATGTCTACAGACAAGAATTTTCTTTTCATCATTATCAGTTACCCACAATACACAGAGTTCTAAAAAATAGCTTAGTTTTCTAGTGAAGCAGAAATGGAAAGTCATTGCCTTTGCTTGAACTGGAAAAGTGGAATGCTGAAGGGTCTTAGAGATCTGGGGGTTTGGGAAAATGTAGAATATGGAGAAATAGTAAAACACCAGTGGTTCTAAGGCTTGAGATGGAGCTTGGGTGTAAGTAATTTTCAGTTGTTCCATGGGGCAACCCATTGGCAAACCAATCTGTTAATACAAATTAGCGTTCAATTCTCCATCCTAAAAAAGTTTAACTTAAGAATAATCCAAATAGTTACCTAATTTTTTTCTTAAAA
>NW_011494869.1:2552425-2564088 GCF_000754665.1 Bison bison bison | reverse complement strand
TTCTTAAAAAATAAACATTTGTGTTGGTTTTCGGTAAATTTTGTGGTGTTTGGTGGCAGAGAGTTTGCTTGCTCAGTTCTAACTCAGAGGTTTCATTCGGCTCCTCATCAGGGAGATTGCCTTTATGTGTGAGGATCAGGAGACATCTGTGTATATTCTCCGCGTGATCTTATGGCCTCCTCTCCCCCTTGTAAAAGATCCTGTGTGTGTCAGAACCCAGGCTCAAGCTCAGGTGGCAGAGGGGACTTGGGAACTGGTTAAGCCTGCAGTGAGGGCAGATCTGGCCAGCAGGGGGCAGCAGAGGCCCAGGCTAGGGCTGCCCACATTTACTATACACCCTCTCGTGGGCCCTGGTGGCTCAGAAGGTAAAGCGTCTGCCTACAATGTGGGAGACCTGGGCTCGATCCCTGGGTCGGGAAGATTCCCCGGAGAAGGAAATGGCAACCCACTCCAGTACTCTTGCCTAGAAAATCCCATGGACGGAGGAGCCTGGTGCAGGCTACTGTCCATGGGGTCACAAAGAGTCGGACACAACTGAGCGACTTCACTTTTCTTTCTCTCCTGGGCCTGGGTGACTGTACTCTCATCACAGGTGGATAGAAAGGATGCAGTTCAGTTTAGTCCAGTACTTCCTGAACTTTGCCTATTACATAAGTGACCTCTGGAGGTTACTTAGTCTCTCTGTGACCGAGTGTCCTCATATGCGCAACAGGGATAATGATACCGTTTCATAGGATTAAATAAAGCAAATATGTGTACAGCAACTTGACTGGAGTCAAGTTAATATATAGCTGGCATATATTAACACTATACCAATACTGGCTGTTATTACTGTCATTGTTATTGTTTATAAGTCACTGTGGACTCCTAAGTGAGCAAGACAGTTACAGAGCTCACAGCTTAATGAGAGAGGAAGTGAGGTAAACATTGTGGGTTTGTTTATTTATTTATTTTTGACTGGGCCAGTCTGCATGCAGGATCCTTGTTCGCTGACCAGAGATGGAATCTGTGCTCCTGCCCTGGGAACACGGAATCCTAACCACTGGACTATTATGGAAGTCCCCATGTTGTGTTTGACTACGAAAGAAGAGATGTGTATGAGGTGTGTTGAGGGAGTATGAGGCAGAAGTAACACAAAAACAGCTTTTCAGAGGGAGTGCCTGAAGAATAAATAAGATTGAGGGGCTTGGGGGAGCCAAGGCAGGGGACAGCCTTCTAAGAGGGCACGAAATGGAAAGCAGGCAGATCTGGGGAGCTTGAAGTTTAAATCCTTCCATTTGGACCACACCATTAGCAGTGAGAGAGGAAGCAAAGGGAAAAGAGACAGAAGAGACAGGCAGGAGCCAGACTGAGAGAAACCTTGAAAGTCAGCCATAAGTTCTTGAATTTAACTGCTATGGGTCTGTGGTTTCTGAGCAAGTGCACAAAACCCCTCCTGCACTGAAGGGAAAGAAATGAGAACTTGTACTTAATTTGTAAATGCTATTTCTTTGGGAATTTTTCTTCTATACTTAATTCATTATACATAAATATAAGCAATATATTTTTACAGTGGTGGTGGTTGTTTCAGTTGCTAAGTCATGTCCAACTCTTTTGTGACCCTGTGGACCCTAGCCTGCCAGGCTCCTCTGTCCAGGCGATAATACAGGAGTGGGTTGCCATTTCCTTCACCAGGGGATCTTCGTGACCCAGGTATTGAACCTGTGTCTCCTGCATTGGCAGGCAGATTTTCTCCTACTGAGACACCAGGGTAGGCTACATGGATATAATTTACAGTGGTACATGGATATAATTTATAAATAAATATTTGTGTATTGGCATGCATGCTAGGTTTGTGACCACAAGTCGTGCAGAACCCACAGATGGCTTTTTATGAGGAAGTATCTAGTCAAATTTGCTATAGAAATAACCTTTTAGGAGGTTTGGGGAGGAGAGCTGGTTCAAGCCGAGGCATTGTGGATGGAAAGAAAGTTGATTTAGGCAATGTTAAGGGTATTCCCCCGGACAAGGCAATGGCAACCCACTCCAGTATTCTTGCCTGGAAAATCCCATGGATGGAGGGGCCTGGTAGTCTGCAGTCCATGGGGTCGCTAGGAGTCGGACACAACTGAGCGACTTCACTTTCACTTTTCACTTCCATGCATTGGAGAAGGAAATGACAACCCACTCCAGTGTTCTTGCCTGGAGAATCCCAGGGATGGGGAGCCTGGTGGGCTGCCGTCTATGGGGTCGAAGAGAGTCGGATACGACTGAAGCGACTTAGCAGCAGCAGCAGCAGCAGCAGCAGCAAGGGGATTTCCTGGTAGCTCAGCTGGTAAAGAATTTGCCTGCAGTGCAGGAGAACCCAGTTCAATTCCTGGGTCAGGAATATCCCCTGGAGAAGGGATAGGCTACCCACTCCAGTTTTCTTGGACTTCCCTGGTGGCTCAGATGGTAAAGAATCTGTCTGCAATGTGGGAGACCTGGGTACTGTCCCTGGGTTGGGAAGATCCCCTGGAGAAGGGAATGACTAACCACTCCAGTATTCTTGCCTGGAGAATTCCATGGACAGAGGAGCCTGGCGGGCTGCAGTCTATGGGATCACAAAGAGTGGGACATGACTGAGCAACTAACACTGTTGGAAGGAAGTATATAGTAAATGAGAAAGAGCAACCAATCAGTAAGTGCCAAGTGACCAAGAGCATGGTCACTCAATGAAAGATAAATACCTAAAACAGTGTCTGGTGCTCAATGAATGTCAGATATTGGTAGCTATAAATATTTTTTATTACAGAAAGCTAAGTGAATTCAAGATTGGAAAGTGTCTGTTGTATTTGGACAGTGTTAGTGAGTTTGGGCTTCCCTGGTGGCTCAGTGGTAAAGAGTATGTCTGCTATGCAGGAGACGAAAGTTCGATCCCTGGGTCAGGAAGAACCTGTGAGGAAGAAAATGGTAACCCACTGCAGTCTTCTTGCCTGGAGAATCACTTGGACAGAAGAGCCTGGCAGGCTACAGTCCATGGGGTCACAACGAGTCTTACATGACTTAGTGACTGCTGCTGCTGCAAAGTCACTTCAGTCGTGTCCGACTCCGTGCTACCCCATAGACGGCAGCCCACCAGGCTCCCCCGTCCCTGGGGTTCTCCAGGCAGGAACACTGGAGTGAGTTGCCATTTCCTTCTCCAATGCATGCAAGTGAAAAGTGAAAGTGAAGACGCTCAGTCGTGTCTGACCCTTAGCGACCGCATGGACTGCAGCCTACCAGGCTCCTCCGTCCATGGGATTTTCCAGGCAAGAGTACCGGAGTGGGTTGCCATTGCCTTCTCCGACTTAGTGAATAAACAACAACAATGAGTTTGGCTAGATCATGAGAGGGTTGCTAAGGAGGAACCAGATTGCATTCTCAGGTGAGAAGAGTAGGAGACAACACCACAGCCAGAAGGAAGGGGAGCTATTTTCTAGAAAGGAGAGACTTAATCATACCTATGGACTAAAGAGAAAGGGGATCAATAAAGGCATGAAAAACAGAAACGATGTCTCTTGTCTAGAACTTCAGGACCTGTTCTCCTAGAAGCACCTTCCCACTTCCCCCCTCACCAGAGAAATTCCTTCTCTTGTCAAAAATACTCATCTTTAAAAAAAATTTTTTTTTTTTAGTTTTTAAAGTATGCATTTATTTGTCGGTGCTGGGTCTTAGCTGTGGCACATGCAATCATCAGTCTTCGTTGGCTTGCAGGCTCTTTAACTGCAACACGTAGGATCTAGTTGCCTGACCAGGGTTTGAACCTGGGCTCCTGCATTGGGAGCATGGAGTCTTAGCCAGTGGACCACCAGGGCAGTCACATAAGTGTGTTTTTTTGGGTTTTGTTTGTTTTCAGTGACACAGAATAAAAGTTATCAGTACACTTGGACCATCAGGGAAGTCCTGAGAATCAATAGCTTTGGGCAGGCCTGTTAAACAATGTTCCACGTGATGTTGAAGACATACAATTATTTTTTCTTTACTTCCAAGTGTTAAATCATTTTTCTATACCTCATCCACAAATACCCATGTCTCTAGAGGAAAGAAGAGTTGTCAAGGGCAAGCCTGGTCCTTTTGAACCTAGGGGGACTCCTCTTGATGTAAGCTGTCTACTTGCATAATTAAGATTTATCTCTCCCATATATCCACCATTTCCTAAGGTTGCAAAGGCTGTAATTCCAGGCAGGTTAGAGTTTGAGCCCCAAATGTGGGCCCACCCAGATAATTGAGACTAGTTTCCTTATTTTAAGATCCTTAATTAAATCTGCAAAGTCACTTTTGCCATGTATTGCTGACATATTCACAGGATCCAGGGAGTAGGATGTAGACGTTTTTGGGGTGGGACATTATTCTGTTTACCACACTATGGGTCAGAAATTCAGCAATGACTGGGCTGGATGGCTCATGGGTCCCCCATGAGGTTGTAGCTGAGTCTATAGTTAGCCAGATTTTAATCCATCTGTTCCAAAGGTTGATTACTCACAGGGTGGCAAGTTGATGCTGCTGTGGCCAGGAGGCATCAATTCATCCCTAAGTGAGGCTCTCCACCAGACTGCTTGGGTGTCACCATGACGTGGCAGCTGACTTCCCAGAGCTGGAGATCCAAGAGACAAAGGTGGAAGCTGCAGTGCCTTTTTTGACCTTTCCCTTGGAAGTCATACAGTATTCTATTGGTCACACAAGTCAGGGCTTATTGAATGTAGAAGGACCACACCAAGGCTTGGCTACCAGCAGGCAAGCATCACTGGGGCCATCTTGGATACTGGCTGTCCTAATGGTTTTCACCACTCATCTTTTGGTGTATAGTGTCTGTAAGAATTTTCCCAGATTGTGAAGACTTTTTTCACAGCAGTCTCTGATTTTAGGAAAAGTCTATAGAGGCATGTGCATATATTAATTGTAAAAGTAATGTTACATAAAAATAACCTGGCTCCTGACTATAAATTGCTTTTACTTTTGTGTATTTTATTAAGGTTTTGCCTGCAAAAATATTTTTTACATGTTTAAGTATTGTTGGCATCCTAACATACATGAAATTTTGCAGTATGGTGACAAGGTTAATTATATGGTCTCTGGAGCTGGATGGCCTGGGTTCAAAGCCTGATTCCACCATTTATTACTCATGTGACCTTGAGAAAATAACATTTTTATACCTCAGTTTTCTTATGCACAAAATGAGGATAATGATACCTCATAGGAATGTCTTGAGGACTGAATGAATTAGCATATGTAAAGCATTTATAACACTGATACAGGGAAAGAACTGAATGAGAGTTTGCTGTTGTTATTATTTCCCTTAGCATTGTGCCATAAAACGCTATTATGAGTTAAGTTGTATCTCCCCTCAAAAAGAAAAAGAGGGGAATTCCCTGGTGGTCCAGTGGTTGGGACTTCGTACTTTCACTGCATGAGTTCAGTTCCTGGTTGGGAGCTAATGTCCTGCAAGCTATGCGCAGTACGGCCTATATGTCTTAACCCCTAGTACCTCATACTGTGACCTTATTTGGAGATAGGGACTTTACAAAAATAATCAATTTAAAATGCAGTCATTAGGGTGTGACCTGATCCAAGATGGCTGTTGTCTTTATAAAAAAAGGGGAAATTTGGACACAGAGATAGATGTGTATAGAGGGACAACAATGTGAAGAGACAGGGAGAAGATGATCAGTGAGAGAGGCCCAGAACAGACCCTTATATGTATTTTGGTTGTTGAATCCACTCAATCTATGGTACAGTTGGCCCTTGGTATCAGCAGGGTTCTGCATCCTCAGATTTAACCAACCACAAATCAAAAATATTGGGAAAAAGATTCCAGGAAGTTCTGAAACACAAAACCTGAATTTGCCACGTGCTGGCACTATTTACCTTGCATTTGCGTGGTATTTACAGCTATTTACATGGCATTTACATTGTATTAGGTATTATCAGTAATTAGAGATGATTTACAGTTTACAGGAGGATGCATATAGACTATATGCAAATACGGTACCATTTTATGTAAGAGACCTGAGCATCTTTGGATTTTGGTGTCCGTGGGGGTCCTGGTACCCCTTGGGTACTGAGGGACGACTGTACTTTCAGTTTGTATCATCATAGTTCACTTAGTTGTCCCCCAATTGTGGGTATTTAGGATGTTTTCAATCCTTCAGTATTAGAGCTGAGGCAGAAATAAATTACTTCTTTGGGATAAATTCTCTGAAGAGGAATTCCTGGGGTTCAAGAATATGGATCTTTGTGTCCAGTTGTGTCTTGCCATTTTCTTTTCTCAAAGAGACATTCTTGTAACATGGCCGTGGCAGGCCAAAGTCCCATGAAATTGTTTTTCTCTATTCCAGGCTTCTCCCTTCATGCTCTTTGTCATGCCCTCTGAGCATCACTGGACATAGTTTCCATTTTAGCATCCAGTGAAGAAGTCCACCAGGCACTAGCAAAACCTAGCCGTTCACTAAACCGTAGGATGTCAGTAATGTGTACACTAATCAAAAACAGGTTCCTCCGACTTTTTCATCTCATTAAACATTCAGTATGTTGCTTCCAAAAGTGACTCAGAAAGAAACCACTGCCTCGCCCGGAAATGGCACCTGCATCAACTGACCTGTGTTTGAGGCTTTCTGTGCACTGACGTCCTGTCATCAGCCCCATCTTGGTCAGTAGTATTGGGTGGAGGTGATTCATAATGTCCCATGGATGGTGGCTGAGTGCAAAGGGCAGCCTTGGGCCAGGGAGAGTGGAACTCCAACTTGACTCCAAGAGCCAGCTTCAGGTAAAATGTATACACAGAGGAAGCACACTAATTACTACCTTCAGACCTCTTCACACATCATCCTTTCCTTCTTTGGGGCACATGTTCCCTCCAGCAGGTGGCAGTCTCTTCTGCCATATCACCCCCACCCCAGAATCTTCCCAAAGTAAGCTTTTGCACAGAGGGATGAATGACCTCTGCCTGATAATATCACCTCTCCTCCTTCCCTCATAGCTCAGTTGGTAAAGAATCCGCCTGCAATGCAGGAGACCCCCATTCAATTCCTGTGTCGGGAAGATCTGTGGAGAAGGGATAGGCTACCCACTCCACTATTCTTGGGCTTCCCTTGTGGCTCAGCTGGTAAAGAATCTGCCCACAATGCAGGAGACCTGGGTTTGATCCCTGGGTTGGGAAGATCCCATGGAGAAGGAAAAGGCTACCTACTCCAGTATTTTAGGCTGGAGAATTCCATGGACTGCATAGTCCATAGGGTTGCAAAGAGTCGGACACAACTGAGCCAATTTCACTCACTTCACTTCCGCATGGAATCTTCATAGGAGCTGTTGTTTTTACATTATGACCGTGCCTGGCATGGAGTTAAGTGCTCAACAAACATTTGTTGAATAGACAAACATCTTCATCTTTAAAATCAATCATTATTATTGATGTCATTATCATTGTTCATTAGTAATATCATTATTATTTTAGATATTAGTGGAATATTATTAAATTATTAGTATTGTTAAATCTGGTTCTTTGAAAAGATAAATCAAATTGATGTAACAGAAAGTACCAGACCCAGATGGATTCAATGGTGAATTCTACCAAACATTTATTGAAGAAAATTGTATTGAGTCTAGTTGTTTTCAGAGGATGGAAGCAGAGGGAGTACTTCTTCACACATTCTATGAGGCCAACATTACTCTAATACCAAACTCTGATAAAAAGATTACAGGAAAACTACAGACAAATCTCTTTCATGGGCACAGATGTAAGAATCCTCAACAACAACAACAAAAAAAAGAATCCTCAACAAAATATTAGCAAATCAAAAGAATTATGTGCCATGACCAAGAGGGAATTTTCTCAGGTATGCAAGGCTGGTTCAACACTTGGAAAATCAAATAATATAATCCATCACATCAGTATAATTCATCAGACAAGTCCCTGGTGGCTCAGATGTTAAAGAATCTGCCTGTAATGTAGGAGACACAGGTTCGATCCCTGGGTCAGGAAGGTCTGCTGGAGAAGGGAATGGCAACCCACTCCAGTATTCATGCCTGGAGAATTCCATGGACAGAGGAGCTTGGTGGGTTACAGTCCGTGGGATTGCAAAGAGTCAGACACGACTTTGTGACTAACAGTTTCACTTCATCACATCAGTAGGCTAAAGAAGGAAAAACACATGATCATATCTTAGATGCAGAAAAAGCATTTGAGAAACTCAAACACCCATTTATGATAAAAAGTCTCAGTAAACTAGGAATAGAGGGGAATTTCCTGAATTTAGAGCATATCTATAAAAAACTTATAGCTCATATCATACTCAATGGTGAGAAGCTAGAAGCATCCCACTCAGAAGTCCCCTCTCACCACTACATTTCTGTAATCCTACAGGTTAGAACCAAGGCAAGGATTTCCCCCTCACTACTGCTTTTCAATATCATACTGAAAATTCTAGCTAATGCAGTAAGACAAGGAAAAGAAATAAAGGGTATACATATTGGGAAAGAAGAAATTAAACTACCTTTGTTCACAGATGACATTATTTATGTAGAAAATATGAAACAAAAAAACTCCTAGAATTAATAAGCAATTAAGGCAGTAGTTATGGTAAAGGTTACAGGATACAAGGTTAATTTATAAAAATCAACTCTTTCCTATATGCAAGTAGTGAATAAGTGGAATTTGAAATTTAAGCATAAGTGAAAGTGAAGTCGCTCAGTCGTGCCTGACTCTTAGTGACCCCATGGACTGGAGCCTACCAGGCTCCTCCGTCCATGGGATTTTCCAGGCAAGAGTACTGGAATGGGGTGCCATTGCCTTCTCCGTCCTCATAATACAGTTTATATTAGTACTGCAGAAAAATGAAAAGACACAAATCTAACAAAGTATGTACAAGATATATTTGAAGAAAATACAAAATTCTGATGAAAAATATCAAAGGAGAACTAAATAAATGGAGGAATATTCCATATTCATGGGAAGGAAGAGTCATTACTGTCAAATTGTCAATTCCTCCCAAATTGATCTAGTGGATTCAGTGCAATCCCAGTAAGTCATTTTGTAGATATTGACAAACCTGAAATTTACCTGGAAGGGAAAGACCGAGAATAGCCAGTGCAATATTGAAAGAGAACAAACTTAAGGAATGATACTACCTGACTTCATGACTTAGCATAAATCAACAACAGTCAGACAGTGTGATACTGGTGACAGAATAGACAAATAGATCAATGGGACAGAATAGAGAGCTCAAAAATAACCCACATAAATATAGGCAACTGATCTTTGGCAAAGAAGCAAAGGCAATACCACGGGACAAAGATAGTCTTTCCAGCAAATCGTGCTGGAACAACTGGACACACACACACAGACGAAAAGGAACCTAGACACAGAACTTACACTCTTAACAAAAATTTATTCAAAACAGATCACAGACCTAAATGCAAAATTCAAAACTTTATAGTTTTATACTCCTAGTAGATAGCAGGAGAAAACCTAGATGTCTTTGGGTGTGGTGATAACTTTTTATCATCAGAGACATGATCCATGAAGGAAATAATTGATAGTTGGACTTCGTTAGAATTAAAAATCTTTGCTCTGCGAAATATGAAGAGAATGAGAAGACGAACCACAGACTGGGATAAAGTATTTGCAAAAAATGCATATAATAAAGTATTGTTATCCAAAACATATGAAGAATTCTTAAAACTCAACAATAAGAAAATGAACAACCAGATTAAAAAATGGGCCAAAGACCTTAACAGGTTATCTCATGAAAGAAGATATACAGATGGCAAATAAGCACATGAAAAGATGCCCATATCATATGTCATCAGGAAAATGGAAATTCAAAGTGAAGTAGACTCAGGCCATCCCTACTATAATGACCAAAATCCAGAACAATGAACGCTGAACACCAACTACTGATGAGGATGAAGAATAACAGAAACCTCATACATTGCTGGAGAGAATGCAAATGGTAAGCCATTAGAAAAATTTTCTTGGAAGTTTCTTACAAAACTAAACTTACTTTTTCATATGATCCAGCAATCACTCACCTTCTTCAGTATTTGCTCAAAGGGGCTGAAAACTTAGGTCCCACCAAAGTCTGAGGGCATCCCTGGTAACTCGGTGGTGAAGAATCTGCCTGCCAGTGCAGGAGCCACAAGAGATGGGTTCGACCTTGGCTAGGAAAGATCAGATGGAGAAGGAAATGGCAACCCACTCTAGTATTCTTGCCTAGGAAATCCCATGGACAGAGGAGCCTGGCGGGCTACAGTCTATGGGGTTGTAAAGAGTTGGACATGACTTAGTGGCCAAAGAACAACAACAAAGCAAAACCTGCACAGAGATTTTAAATAAAATTGTTTATAGCAATCTTTGGGCATCCCTGGTGGCTCAGCTGGTAAAGAATCCGCCTGCAATGCAGGAGACCTGGGTTTGATCCCTGGGTTGGGAAGATTCCTTGGAGAACAACTACCCACTCCAGTATTCTGGCCTGGAGAATTTCATGGACTGTATAATCCATGGGGTCCTCAAGAGCTGGATGTGACTGAGCGACTTTCACTTTCACATAGCAATTTTATCAGTAATTCTGAAACCTGGACGCAACCAAGATGTTCTTCACTAGGTGAATGGATAAATAAATTGGGGGATATATCCAGACAATGGCATTATAGTCAGCACTAAAAAGAAATGAGCCATCAAGCCATGAAAAGACAGACAGGAAACATAAATGCCTATTTCTAAGTGAAAGAAGCTAACCTGAAAAGGCTGCTTTCTGTATGATTCAAACTATATGGCATTCTGGAAAAGGCAAACCTGTAGAGGCAGTAAAAAGATCAGTGGTTGCCAGGGATTAGTGGAGAGAGATGAATAGGTGGAGCACAGAGAATTTTCTGGTCAGTGGAACTTCTTTTTATAATACTATAATGGTGGATACATGTCATTATATGTTTGTCCAAACCCATAGAATGTGCAACAACAAAAGTGAACCATAGTGTAAACTATGGACTTTGGATGATGATGATGTGTCCATGTAGGTTCACTCTTGGTAAAAGAAAAACTGTGTCACTCTGGTGAGTGATATTGATAATGAAGGAAGCTATCCATATGTAGGGGCAGAAGATACATGAAAAATCTCCATACCTTATGGTCAATTTTGCTGTGAATCTAGAACATCTCTAAAAAAATATAATCTATTAAAAATATATCAGGGTACTTCCTTAGTGGTCCAGTGGTTAAGACTTTGTGCTTCCATTGCCAGGGGCAGGGGTTCAATACCTGGTCAGGGAACTAAGATCCCTCATGGTATACAGTGTGGCCAAAAGGTTAAAAAAGTTATATTAAAATATGAGGAGTGATTTTTGTGTGATAAAAATAGTTGGGTTTCTTGTTTATCAGGTCCTTTTTCTCTACAAGTTTCCTTTATAATACATATATTAAATCTTTTTTTCTCAATAACATCAAGTTTAGAACTTTGCTTTTATGTCCCCTTTGATATTTAGATTGAATTGCCATGAAGTGATGTATTTCTGGGCTGGAAGAAGCACAAGCTGGAGTTAAGATTGCCGGGAGAAATATCAGTAACCTCAGATATGCAGATGACACCACCCTTATGGCAGAAAGTGAAGAGGAACTGAAAAGCCTCTTGATGAAAGTGAAAGAGGAGATGAAAAAGTTGGACTTAAAAACT
>NW_011494869.1:2550146-2552325 GCF_000754665.1 Bison bison bison | reverse complement strand
ATCACTGCAGATGGTGATTGCAGCCATGAAATTAAAAGACGGTTACTCCTTGGAAGGAAAGTTATGACCAACCTAGATAGCATATTCAAAAGCAGAGACATTACTTTGCCAACAAAGGTCCGTCTAGTCAAGGCTATGGTTTATCCTGCGGTCATGTATGGATGTGAGAGTTGGACTGTGAAGAAGGCTGAGCGCCGAAGAATTGATGCTTTTGAACTGTGGTGTTGGAGAAGACTCTTGAGAGTCCCTTGGACTGCAAGGAGATCCAACCAGTCCATTCTGATTCTGAAGGGGATCAGTCCTGGGTGTTCATTGGAAAGACTGATGCTGAAGCTGAAACTCCAATACTTTGGCCACCTCACGAGAAGAGTTGACTCATTGGAAAAGACTGATTCTGGGAGGGATTGGGGGCAGGAGGAGAAGGGGACGACAGAGAATGAGATGGCTGGATGGCATCACCGACTCGATGGATATGAGTTTGGGTAAACTCTGGGAGTTGGTGATGCATAGGGAGGCCTGGCGTGCTGCGATTCATGGGGTCGCAAAGAGTCGGACACGACTGAGCGACTGAACTGAACTGATGTATTTTGGGTGATAACATGCATTCATTCTGAATTGAGCATATCCTATGAGCTCAGTGTTGGAGATGTAGAGGTAAATATGGTTCCTACTTTCACGATTTTACAATTCAGTGAAGGAGGCAATGGAAAACAAAGAAACAATCACACCATAAATGTAATATCACACTTGCAATTAGGGCCAAGAAGTAAACTCTGGTGGGAGCAGACATAGGGCATGTTAGGAAAGATTTCCCCAAGGAAATGATGTTTGCAGTATGGGGTAAGAGTGAGCCTTAGCTAGATAAAGAAGGACTGGGGAGTTCAAGGTGGATGAAAATGCAAGTGCAAAAGCCCTAAGATAGAAAGGAGATGGGGATAATCCCAGAATGATGGGAAGATCAGTGAGTCTAGGAAAAAGAAGCCCTATCATGAGCAGTTAGAGAACTCAGGTCTTCTGAGAGAGTGCTAGGGACTTTTTATCTTGAGAGCAGTGGGAAGTCAGTCAAAGATTTTAAGCTAGGGTGAAGGAGATAAGTGTGACATGATCAGAAAATACCTTTGGACCATATGAGTGGTTACAACATGGAGAACAGTTAGAATGAGCGTAGATTTCCAAAGAGATGATTACACATAGTTCACTTAAGAGGTGATGGTAGCTGGGACTAGGAGGAGGTAGTGGAGATAAAGAGAAGGAAGTGGATTTCAGAGATCTATGACAAGTAAATTTGCTAGAACTGTGTGGTTGATTGTATTTGAGAGTGAGGGGAGTAGGACTTTGGACTGGCAGAGCAAGGAACATGACAAATCCTCTCCCCTCAAAGCAATAACAAAACTGAATAAAATGACCAAAAACAACCACTTAGGGATTCTGGAAATTGAGCAGAGGTGTACAACAAATTGAGAAGTGTTTATTCAGGAAAAACTACTCAGCATCAGGTATGAGCAGTGAGAGCTTATAACTTCTTGTCTGGGACAGCGCCCACCCTGGGACCCAGTTCTTCAGCTGGTAATTCCACCAGAGTTGTTGTTGTTCAGTCTCCCAGTCATGTCTCACTCTTCCAGACCCCATGGACTACAGCTGGGCTAAGCTATAAAATAGCACCCTCATTGCCAGAGGGGACCAATTGGATTTGGAGCAGGACACAGAGGAAACCCAATGCCCAAGGGTTTGTTAAAAAAAACAGCAAGGATCTTCTCTTTCTCTGTTAGTCCCTCGGTTGTGTCTGACCCTTTGTGACTCTATAGCTCTTCAGGCTCCTCATGGGATATCCCAGGCAAGAATATTGGAGTGGGTTGCCATGCCCTCCTCCAGGGGATCTTCCCAAACCAGGGATCAAAACTGGGTCTCCTGCATTGCAAGTAGATTCTTTACTCTGTGAGCCACCAGGGAAAGATCTTCAGTCAGTTCAGTTCAGTTGCTCAGTCGTGTCCAACTCTTTGCGACCCCATGAATCCCAGCACACCAGGCATCCCTGTCCATCACCAACTCCCAGAGTTCACCCAGACTCACGTCCATCGAGTCAGTGATGCCATCCAGTCATCTCATCCTCTGTTGTCCCCTTCTCCTCCTGCCTCCAATCCCTCCCAGCATCAGAGTCTTTTTCAATGAGTCAACTCCT
>NW_011494869.1:2549039-2549804 GCF_000754665.1 Bison bison bison | reverse complement strand
AGCTGATCTCCTTCAGAATGGACTGGTTGGATCTCCTTGCAGTCCAAGGGACTCCTAAGAGTCTTCTCCAACACCACAGTTCAAAAGCATCAATTCTTCGGCGCTCAGCCTTCTTCACAGTCCAACTCTCACATCCATACATGACCACAGGAAAAACCATAGCCTTGACTAGACGAACCTTTGTTGGCAAAGTAATGTCTCTGCTTTTGAATATGCTATCTAGGTTGGTCATAACTTTCCTTCCAAGGAGTAAGCGTCTTTTAATTTCATGGCTGCAATCGCCATCTGCAGTGATTTTGGAGTCCAAAAAAATACTGTTTCCACTGTTTCCCCATCTATTTCCCGTGAAGTGGTGAGACCGGATGCCGTGATCTTTGTTTTCTGAATGTTGAGCTTTAAGCCAACTTTTTCACTCACCACTTTCACTTTCATCAAGAGGCTTTTGAGTTCCTCTTCACTTTCTGCCATCAGGGTAGTGTCATCTGCATATCTGATGTTATTGATATTTCTCCCAGCAGTCTTGATTCCAGCTTGTGCTTCTTCCAGTCCAGCATTTCTCATGATGTACTCTGCATATAAGCTAAATAAGCAGGGTGACAATATACAGCCTTGATGTACTCCTTTTCCTATTTGGAACCAGTCTGTTGTTCCATGTCCACTTCTAACTGTTGCTTCCTGACCTGCATATAAATTTCTCAAGAGGCAGATCAGGTGGTCTGGTATTTCCATCTCTTTCAGAATTTTCCACAGTTTATTGTGATCCAC
>NW_011494869.1:2508354-2548874 GCF_000754665.1 Bison bison bison | reverse complement strand
CAGCACTAGCTTTGTTCATAGTGATGCTTTCTAAGGCCCACTTGACTTCACATTCCAGGATGTCTGGCTCTAGGTGAGTGATCACACCATCGTGATTATCTGGGTCGTGAAGATCTTTTTTGTACAGTTCTTCTGTGTATTCTTGCCATCTCTTCTTAATATCTTCTGCTTCTGTTAGGTCCATGCCATTTCTGTCCTTTATTGAGCCCATCTTTGTATGAAATGTTCCCTTGGTATCTCTAATTATCTTAGTAGCAAACAAACAAGGAAGGCAAATGCCATAGCTATCCTGAGGGTTTAGGCAAGCAACAGGGCAGTAGATTGGCCAGAAAGTTGATAGTGAAATCAAGAACCGAGATAGGCATAGTGGGTCTTGATGAGTTCCCACAGACCTCTGGTGATCCAGAAGGCCATGTACGGGAACAGCTATCCAGTTGTTTCTGGATTAGTACTGAGTGTTAAGTTATCCTGATCAAAGGACAGCTCCTAGGAAGCCAGACTTTTAAAGTAATGGAAAAAAGGAACAAACCATCCATAGGTATCTGGGGCTGCATTTTGTAGGGTAAACTGACTCTACAGAATTAGTCCAGTCAAGTCACTATAAATAACCAAAAGAACAACAATAGCAACAACCCGTGAGGTGAAAAATCAGAGTTTAGAGTTTCTACAACATATCATATGAAGTGTCCAGCAGCTGCTGCCATCTGGCCTGACTACTAGGGACATGTGAACTCTGTTATGTCTGAGAGGACATAGAGGAGGCAGATGTAAATGCCAGATGATTGGAAGAAGCTGGAGAAATAGCTTGAGTATCATCGCAGGTCCCTAAGCTTTTGGGAGCTTCCATTCTAAGGTATCATGTTACCAAAATTCACATGACATATACGTCAACATATCAAATAACTTAAAGTAAGTTTTATATACTTTGAAATTTTCATTGCTGTTTCATTTTTCCACGTGTGATTTGGCCACGACTTTTAAGAAGTTTGAGAGTTATTGTGCCCCTTACTTAGCACGCAGGTCAGATCCACTCATGGTAAAGATAAAGGTGACCAGCAAATTCTTGAAGGGCTTTTGTCTGGTCATATATTAGTGGTTAAGATAGATCTGTGAGGGACTTCCTGGTGGTCCAGTGGCTATGATTCTGTGCTGCCAATGCAAGGGGTCCGGGTTTGATCCCTGGTCATGGAACTAGATCCTGCGTGCTGCAACTAAAGGATCTCGTGTGCCACAACTAAGATTCAGTACCGTCAAATACATATTTTTAAAAATTAAAAAAAAGATAGATCTGTGAGTCAGACTACCTAAGTTTAAATCCCAGATCCACTACCTGATAAATTTGGGAACTTGAGCAAGATATTTAATCTTTCTGGACCTGTTTCCTTCAAAGAAATGAAAAGCTTTCCTTCATGAAAATGAACATAATATTAAAACTGACCTCATAGGATTGTTGTAAGAAGTAAACAGATTAATATGCAAAACACCTAGAATTGGGGTTGACATATAATAAGTTCTGTGTAAGTATTAGCTGTCATATTTATTTTTTCTGTGTCACTTCACACCTGAACCTTCCCATAGTTTGTACAGAAGGGAAAACACAAGTTTGAATTTTTTTTTAAAGAAGGGGAGGGCTTCCCTGGTGGCTCAGTAGTATAGAATCCACCTGCCAACAAAGGAAATATGAGTTCAATCCCTGATCTGGAAGATCCCACATGCCGTGGAGCCACTAAGCCTGTGGGCTACGACTACTGAGCCTGTGCTCTAGAGCCCAGGATCTGCAACTACTAAGCGCACTGCTGAAGCCCTTGGGCCCTAAAGAAGCCACTGCAATGAGATGCCCGCATGCCACAACTAGAGAGGAGCCCCCACTCCTCCCCGAGTAGAGAATGCCCGTGCAGCAATGAAGACCCAGCAGCCAGAAACAAATGAGCAATTTTTTTAAAAAAGAGGGAAAAATCATGGTAGACATGACTTGAAGATGCATGGAAAAGGACAGTTGGGGTTGGAATATTACCATTGTGCTGGAATGTTCTTCCAGTTCTGCCTACATCAGACACAAATTGTGGCTGCCAGTTTCGGACTGTCACTCCATGATGAAAAACCAAAATATACAAAGTTGTCCAAATTGTCATTTTTATTAATGAGTATGTATATTTGGTCTGATTTATTTGGTACTTGTAAATCACATTTTTTATGAGTTTTAAAACATCAAAATGTTTGAATGTGTTCATATCTTACTTCCTCTTGGAAATGAACATTCACCTCTTGATTAAACTGGGTTGTTTAAGTACTCCCTTGAGCATGGAACTATCTAGAACTGTATTTAAAAAAAGTTAAACAAATATGGCCCTTGCCCTCAGAAATGCACAAACATGGAAAGAAACAGGGATATATACCCTTTCCTAGAGTCCACACTTTAGCAAAAGCACAGGCCAGGAACACGTTGATCAAATATTTACAAGACACATAAGCATTACAGTTAATAATTTTCATGTTAGGGCACACTGACATCTAAGTGAGAACTTAGTGGCAGTTAAAAATCAATAGAACAGTAAAAATCAGGAACTTCTATAAGCAATTTCATTGGTCACTTTGATAGATTGATCATACATAAAATCTGAGAAAACACTACTGTATATATGTGTGTGTACCTAAAACTGTAACTTTATTTATTTTTTATTTATTTTAAAGAAAGGAGACAACGGTTCCTGGGAGACCCCAGAACAGCTAACATTCACATGCTTTGTAGTTATGGATTATTCCTTTGATGTCAGGCAATATTCATCACTAGTTCCACAAGACCAGGGTCCCTGTGGGTGGGAAACATTTGCAGGATCAATCTCCAGTCAGTCTTTTTTGGTTCTTTCCTCACTCCCTGTGTCCCTCGGCAGCCTCTAATTATCCCATCTCATTTACTAGCTCTGCCTCGAATACCTGATGCTCATTTGAGGGGTCGGGGGCAGGAGAAGAGATGTCTTCCATGGCACATGCAATAAGGTGCAACACTGGAGTCAATGAGTCTGATGTTTCTCAATATTTGCTCTGTGTCAGAGACAGGCAGCCAGAGCTGATCTCTTGTTCCAAGGCAGTGAAAATCATTTTGTAAAGAGAGGGGAAGGAGTCCACCCAGCCTCAGGTCTGGAGGCTAGGAGGTTTGCCTGGCAGTGAGTCTAGCCTTCCTTTGCTCTCATTTGGCAAACTGACCCCTCCCTCAAGCTTCCACTCAAGGTTTCATAAAGTCCTCTCCTTTCCTCTGGGCTCATCCTGAAGCTCCTTACAGACCTCCATGGTGACAATCATTGGTTTCCCAGCCTGTCTTACCTGTCTATCCCCATCACATACCACAGTACTAGTCACATCAAGGGCATTCAACAAATGTCAATAGGACAAAAGTCAACCAAAGTAGGTTGTTTCACTTGATGATCATTGGCCAGAAAATGCAAAGGCCTAATTAACCAGAGAGTAAGGGGGTCACTTTGGTTACAGAAGTTCATGATTTTTGTTATTTTACACTGGCAACCCACTCCAGTACTCTTGTCTGGCAAATTCCGTGGATGGAGGAGCCTGGTAGGCTAGTCCACGGGACTGCAAAGGGTCGGACATGACTGAGCAACTTCACTGGTGGTGGACAGGAAAGCCTGGCATGCTGCAGTCCATGGGGTCACAGAGTCAGACATGACTGAACTGAACTGAACTAACTACCACTTGTGTGTGTGTGCTTAGTCGCTCAGTCATGTCCGACTCTTTGTGACCCCATGGACTGTAGCGTGCCATGCTCCTCTATCCGTGGGGATGCTCCAGGCAAGAATACTGGAGTGGGTTGCCGTGTCCTCTGCCACGGGATCTTCCAACCCAGGGATCTAACCCAGGTCTTCCACACTGCAGGCGGATTCTTTACCATCTGAGCCACCAGAGAAGCTCAGGCTACCACTTAAGTACCATAAATATAGGCTATTCTTGTTGGTATGAAGCAATGTAGTCTGGCGGATAAGAATGCAGATACCTAGAATAGCTGCCTTGGTGTCAGTTTTGACTTTGCCATTGGTAGCTGTGTGACCTTGAGCAAATTCCTTAACCTTTAGGCACCTGGGTTTTCTCATTCGTAAAACAGGGCTCATAACAGTACATACCTCATGTTGTTGTTGTGAATATCAGATGAGTTAACATCTGTAAAATGTTTATGTGCTTAGTTGCTTCAGTCATGTCCAACTCTTTTCGACCCTATGGACTGTAGACTGCCAGGTTCCTCTGTCCATCGGGTACTCCAGGTGAGAATACTGGAATGGATTGCCTGGCGAATGGGCTGACACTGTACAAGTACTCAATCGGTATTTGTTGATGAGTAAAATTATTTTAAATTCTCAGTACATTGTAAAACAAGATACTCATACTCTTTTTTTGGTTTTTCTTTCAGCTGCTTAATTTTATTTATTTATTTATTATTATATGATTATATTTTGGCTGTACCATGTGGCACGTCATATTTTAGTTCCCTGACTAGGGATCAAACTTGAGTCCCCTGCAGTGGAAATGTAGAGGCCTAAACACTGGAATGCCAGACAATTTCCCAGTTGCTTAATTTTATGTTCTGGTTAGCTTAGGTATTGAAAATATCACTCTCTGGATTATTGCTGCATGCACATGTGCTAAGTTGCTTCAGTCATGTCCGACTGTTTGCAACCCTTTGAACTATAGCCCACCAGGGATCTAAACAATGAACAGAGTTAATATAAGCAAAGAGCTTTGAATGGTGCCTGACACCATTCAAATGGAGCCTGACAAGGGCTCCATTTTAGCTGGCATTATATTATTAATTTGTTCATTCAACACATATTTTCTGAGTGACTATTATGTGCTATAGCTCAGTTGGTAAAGAATCCACTTGCAATGCAAGAGACCCCAGTTTGATTCCTGGGTTGGGAAGATCTGCTGGAAAGGGATAGGCTGGTGGTAGTTTAGTCACCAAGTCATATCTGACTCTTGTGACCTCATGGACTGTGGCCTGCCAGGCTTTTCTGCCCATGGGATTCTCCAGGTGAGAATACTGGAATGGGTTGCCATTTCCTTCTCCAGGGGATCTTCCCAACCCAGAAATAGAACCCAGGTCTCCTGCATTGCAGGCAGATTCTTCACCAACTGAGCTATGAGGGAACCTCATAGCTACGGGATAGGCTACCTACTCTAGTATTCTTGGGCTTCCCTGGTGACTCAGCTTTTAGGTGATGTCGTCCCATCTGTTTCTGCAAAATTACTGTCAGTGCCATCCTTCTCAGCACAGGTGTTTTGGTTTGGATTGGTTTTAGCTTTTTTTTTTTTTTTTTGAGGTAACCTGTTATTATTCTTCCTTAAAAAAAAAAATTAAGATGTACTTTACAAACAGGAAAATTCACTTTTTTTTTTTTTAAAGATTTTAGTAGTCAAGAGTTGTTTTTTTTTTAATTTTTTAATATAGTGGAGGGGAAACAACTGGAAAATCTCAAACAAACCTATGGATTATTATTTTTTTTTTAATATGGAACGCTTCACAAATTTGTGTGTCATCCTTGTGCAGGGGCCATGCTAATCTCTGTATTGTTTCAATTTTAGTATATGTGATGCCGAAGTGAGCTCTGGGTTATTTTTTTTTAATTGGAGTAGAAAATTCACTGTTTTGTGTGTGTGTGTGTGTGTGTGTGTGTGTGTGTACAGTTCTGCAGTCTTTGTCAAATGTGTACAGTCATATAGCCAGCACCACAAAAAAGATATGGACAGTGTCCTCCAAAATTCCTACTGGTAGCCATCCCTTCCCCCACTTCCAGCCCCTGGGAAACCACTGAGCTGTTTTCTCTCCTTGTAATTCAACCTTTGCCAGAACATCCTACAAATGAAATCATACTATCACTTTTTCAGTCTGGCTTCTTTAACTTATCCTAATGCATTTGAGATTCATTCCTGGTGATGGTGTATTGGCAGTTCATACCTTTTTATTGCTCTGTAGTTTCTCTTTATTTGGATGTACTAATATTTGTTTACTAATTCATTAGCTTAAGGACATTTATGCTGTTTCCCATTTTTGACAGTTACAAGTATACTATAAACATTCACATCCAGAGTTTTGTGTGAAATAACTTAAAAAAAATCTTTTCCTGTAATACAGTAAGATGACTTTTAGTGTTGTATGGTTAAGTATGTGGAACTTCATGAAAAAACATTGTTTTCCAATCCAGAGTACTCATCTTAAAAAAAGAACATCAGTTTTCTTTATATATATGCTCAAGAAGTTTCTGTTAGTATTACAATAATAAATGTAGTAGGGTTAATGGAGCATTAAATATTATCTTGAAGGAGCATTGAGATGCTTTTCTTTTTTCTTCATCATCTGTGACCTTCATTTGCCTTTTACTCAGAGTTGCCCATCTTACAGGGAAGACCAGGAAGTGTTACAACAGAGGGAGAATCTAAGCTCAGCTCTGACTTCTAAAAAGGATTCTCAAAGTTTATTTTAAAGACATTAGCTGTGAGAACCAGAGTTTTTGATCCTCTTTATGAGAGAAAGGGAAAAGGCTTTTGGCGAATCAAATGAAAGGTCAGGGTTTATCTCTATGCAGTGGATTGAAAAGAGAGACAAGAGGAAAAAGCAAACTACCTTTCCCTGAGGAGGGGGTAAGAGTGGGAGGTGAGTGGGGGTGAGGGGGTCAAGGAGCCGGGAACGCTGTGATTTTCTTTGCCTTTCCCTAACTTTCCTGCAGAAGACTTCCACATAGAGACTGAACTTGGAGGCCCAGCCCTTCAGCTGCCAGTTATTGTTGCTCAGTCGCTAAGTCATGTCCAACTCTTTGTGACCCCATGGACTACAGTATGCCAGGCTCCCCTGTCCTCCACCATCTCCCAGAGTTTGCTCAAATTCATGTCCATTGAGTCAGTGATGCCATCCAACCATCTCATCCTCTATCATCCCGTTCTCCTCCTGCCTTCAATCTTTCCCAGCATCAGGGTCTTTTCCAGTGAATCAGTTCTTCGCATCAGGTGGCCAAAGTATTGGAGCTTCAGCTTCAGCATCAGTCCTTCCAATGAATATTCAGGGTTGATTTAATTTAGGATTGACTGGTTTGATCTCCTTGCAGTCCAAAGGACTCTCAAGAGTCTTCTCCAGCACCATAGTTCAAAAGCATCAATTCTTCGGCACTTAGCCTCCTTTATGGTTCAACTCTCACGTCAATACATGGCTACTGGAAAAACCATAGCTTTGACTCTGTGGACCTTTTTCGGCAAAGTGATGTCTCTGCTTTTTAATATGCTGTCTAGGTTTGTCATAGCTTCTCTTCCGAGAAGCAAGTGTTTTTTGAATTTCATGGCTGCAGTCACTGTCTGCAGTGATTTTAGAGCCCAAGAAAAGAAAATCTGTCACTGTTTCCAATTTTTCCTCTTCTATTGCCATAAAGTTCCAGGGATACTCACTAAACCCTGGATATAAGAGGTGGGCCCATTACCTGGGGCAGGGAGAGGGGAGGAGGAAGGCTGGCAGCTGCTTCAGTGTGGGTGGGAGGAGGCCAGCCCCAGCACTTGGGAGCCATGCAATCCGCTTCCCGGGTGGCATCCTTCCATGCTGTGACAGTCTATGACTGCCTAATAGTTTCTAGAACCAGAGTGGGATATTTAAAAATAAATTAACAGCTTTTCCATTCCTTTTATAAAACCTAGGGTCAGAGTCCTACCACCATAACCACTGATATCATAGTTCCCTCAAAGCAGCACTTTGCAGGACTCTCAGGTGACAGCCAAGGGAACAGCTCGATTGGAAGAGCCTTGGGAGAGATGGAGCAGGTTGCGTGTAAAGTCCCTTTCGGGTGGACTCACTTCCTGGGGGTGACTGCAGGGTTCTCCCCAGCAGAGCCCCAGTTCTCTACAGACTCAACCAGAAGGATAACCTCCTAATTCCCCCTGCATCTCTGTCTGGTCCTCTGGCCTTTGCCTGGCAACTACAGAATGAGGTGATCCTGCTGACCCACCAGCAACAGCACTTTGCAGGTTTTATTTTAGTTTTCGTGGGGTCAGCACTGATGCAGTTGACATTCCTAACTCCTCACGTCTAAAGACATCTATCGACAGTGAGTTGGGGCCAGAGGACCAGTCTGGGGCGGTGAACCAAATTTTCCTGTCTTAAACCAGTGTCCCTAGTTAGTCCTCTCAGAAGCAAGACTAAAGAACTTTCTCTCTTACTCCATCTGCTGCCGCCCTTTCCTTGGCTCACTCAGCCCACTGGCCTGGCCACACCCTGAACACACCAGGCGCCAGCCCACCTCAAGGCTTTGCCCTGCTGTTCCTTCTGCCTGGAATGCCTGTTCTCCTGTCATCCGCTGCACTCATTCTCTCTCTTCTTTCCTTTCTCCATTAAATGTCACTGCCTCAGGGAGGGTGTAGGCAGTGGGGAGCTGTTCTAATGATCTTACACAAAATACCAGTAGTCTAATCTCATGCTCTGCCTCATTCTTATCTGTGATATTGATGCCTCCTGACATATGTTTCTTTGTTCATTGCTTCTCTTGCCCCATAGGAATGTCAGTTCCAAGAATGTAGGGGCAGGGCTTGCCTTGTTCTTTCACTGCTGTCTCCCCAGTATTAGGCATGTGTGTGGCTCATAGATACTTATGGAGTGACTTTATTAATTAAAATTGGTTGCAGAACTCTTGCTGTAGAAGGGCTTTAAGTGACAAGTAGGCACAATGCCCCACCTCTCTCCATGTTTTGGTTCAAACCTGAAATCCTATTATCCTGACTTGTTCTTTTTTTTACATTGAAATGTAGTTGATTTGTAATGTTAGTGTTAGTTTCTGGCGTACAGAAAAATGATTCAGTTATACATATATATCTTTCTCCTATTCTTTTCTGTTATAGCTGTTTATTACAGAATATTGAATACAGCTCCCTGTGCTATACATTAGGACCTTGTTGTTTATCTATTTTATGTATAGTAGTTTGTATCGGCTAATCCCAAACTCCTAATTTACCCTACCCACCCTCTTTCACCTTTGGTAACCACGTTGTTCTTTTTTATTCTCTCCCTCCCAGTCCTCCCATGGAGGGTGATGTGTACCCTATGGTACTCTTCTCAATCACTAGAGACCCCCATCACGTCTTTGTTTCGTCAGAGTCTCGCGGGAACTTGATGTTCCCAGACTTGGGTAATTCACTGTAGTTTGGCCCCTATCGATGATTCCCTCCCTTTCATGGATCTGAGCAGTGAATCCAGATAAAATTTGCTGGGTTGCATCACCTCTGGCACTTATTTCCAGGCAGAAGAGCAAAGGAGTGTCCTTGAGGCCTCATTGGGGGATGAGAGCAGCAAACCCTTTAAACTTCGGGACATTTCTGTGCTTCTTGGCTGAGAGAATTCTTCAGAACCGCAGACCCATGAAAATGTACTTGGAGTGAGACTTCCCTGGTGGTTCGGTGGCTAAGACTCCACTCTCCCAATGCAGGGGGACCGGGTTTGATCCCTGGTCAGGGAATTAGATCCCGTGTGCTGCAACTGAAAAGGTCCCACATACTGCAGTGAAGATCAGCGATCCCATGTGCCACGACTAAGACCTGGTGCAGCCAAATAGATAAATATTAAAAAAAAATTCTTGAGACTTTCTAAAACGTTCACAGATATCCAGCATCCCAGTAGATGACCGAATATCAAGAATACGTGACCCATGGGCAAGCATAAGATTCAGGACCGACATTGAGCCTCATAGGGCTGGAAGAAAAACTGCCTAACTTTGAACAGCTTCAAAAATTTCTAATAGCTATTTAAATGTCTGTATAATTATTTGCTTAAAGTCTCTCATTAGACTTTAATAATAGTATTCTGAGAGCAGGGTTTGTATCCATCTTCTTGAATCCTGTGTCTGTAGAACTTAAAACAATGCCTAACCAATGGTAGGTACTCCGTAAGCAGAGATAAGTCAATTACTGAATGAATATGGTAGAAAAGTCTCTGATTTCTACAGAAGTGGTCATTTTCATGTTTTTTTAAATATATTCATTTTCAGCGATAGCCACTGTTGGCTACATTTTCATGCAGCTGGAGGTAAGACATGAATGGGGACTAAGAATTAGGAAGATAAGGTATGATGCCAGGAGCTGAGGCAACTGGTAAATATTGAACAGCTATCAAAACACAATCAATTATGGAATGATTTCAATGTCTATCAGCAGATGAATGGATAAACAAAATGTCCTGTATTCATCCAATGAAAATTACTCAGCCATGCAAAGAATGAAATCCTGATGCTGTTGCTAAGGCGCTTCAGTCGTGTCCAGCTCTGTGGGACCCCATAGATGGCAGCCCACCAGGCTCCCCCGTCCCTGGGATTCTCCAGGCAAGAACACTGGAGTGGGTTGCCATTTCCTTCTCCAATGCATGAAAGTGAAAAGTGAAAGTGAAATCACTCGGTCGTGTCCGACTCTAGCGACCCCATGGACTGCAACCTACCAGGCTCCTCTGTCCATGGGATTTTCTAGGCAAAAGTACTGGAGTGGGGTGCCATTGCCTGATACTTGCTACAAATGGATGAAACTTGAGGACGTTATGTTAAGTGGAAGAAGTCAGACGCGAAAGACTACTTATTATACAGTTCCCACTTATAGGAAATGTTCAGAATAGGCAAGTAGATTAAAGGTTGCCAGAGGCAAGGCAAGATTGAGCGGTAGAGTGATACGGCTGATAGGTACAGGATTTCTTTTTGGAATGATGACAGTGTCTTGGAATTGGATGGTGGTGATGATTGTACAACCTTATGAATATACTAAAACCCAGTGAATTGTATACTTGGAAAGGATGAATTTTGGAGAATACGAATTATATCTCAATTTTTAAAGACAGCCCAAAATAATATTTTTATTATGAGAAAAACAGTGAGAAATTGTAGTCTAGAGACAGGCTGATGGATTGGAGCATAGTTTAGACACTAGGTTATTTTCAACATCAGAATAGCAAGAACACAGAATCATTTCCCAAGAATCTAAGCTTATTTGCCTGGTGACTCCCTCTGTAAGTACAAATGACACTCTTTTTTGATGAATGCCAAGAATTGGAGTGGGACTGAGGTCCTAGACATTCTCAAATGAAAGTTCTGAATAAAGGGAAATGACTGAGTTACTGTGAGAATGGTTTAAATGATTATGCAAAGTGCAAAATAAACAGGTTGGTATTATTTGCTAAGCTCCATGAAAGAAGTAGCCAGCAGGTGCTTCAACCAGCAAACAGATGAAAGGTTTGTTTTCTCTTTAGCCTTTAGTGTCCTGACATGAAGTGAATGGCCATAACGTTAAAAGCTCAACTTGCCTTCCCCTTTCACCATGAGAAAAACATCAGACAAACCCAAGTTGAGGAACATTCTGTACAAAATTGCCAAGGTCATGAAATACTAGGTCTGAGAAACTGTTCCAGATTAGAGGAAATTTTTTTGGATTAGATTGGACTCAGGGCACATGACCATTACATATAAAGTGGTCTCCTGGAGCAGAAAAAGGATTTTAGTGGGAAAACCTAGTGAAATCTAAATAAAATGTGGAGTTTGGTGAATATTAATGGACCAACATTTATATCTTAGTTCTGATTAAGAACATGCCATGGTAATGTAAGATATTAAAAATAAGGGGAAAACTGGGTGAAGGTATGTGGGAACTCTTTGTACCATCTTCATACCTTTTCTGTAAATCGAAGTCTATTCTAAAATATTTACTTTAAATTTTAAAAGTTCAACCAGAGTAACCTCTGTGTTCTGACAGCCTTCTCTTTATCTAGCTCGCAGGTCTGTGGTTTGTATGTGGGTTGTTTTTTAGTTACTTGATAGTGAATGTGGGAACAAATTGTGAAGCTCTCTGTGTGAATGTGAGATGGCGCCATGAATGAACAAAGCTCAACCTAGCCACCTAGCCCCTCCTGCATCCCTCACCTCATCGTCTGTAACTGGGCAAAGGCTTCAGTTTTGCCTCATTGATCACCCCTTCTGCCATTCCTCTCCCTCTGGTTTATGTACTATTCACTGCCAGCTGGCGGGCAAGCATTGGGTATGGCTGATAGAAGGTATCAGGCCAGACCTGAAGGAGGTTGTCAAGAAGTGTAAGGACTGCTCTCAACCTTGCACTTCCTCAGGGAGCTTACAGTCCACCAGGGGAGTTAAAACTTACGAATTCCTCTGTACCAACAGATGAGTGATCACTGGGAATGATTCAGGATTGAAAGTTAGAAAATAACAAGTAATAAGTAATAAAAGGTGAATCCTCCATGCTTAATCCACATAATTGATTCACTATCTTCTTAAAGTTATCCCCAGTGACTCTCCATGGTGTTTTTTTTTTCCCCTGTCTTTTTTTTTTTTTTTTTCTATTTGAGAAAGAAAGGACTGTATTTCTCAACTCACTTGGTCCTGTAAAGTGGGGCAGACTTGTGTAGTGGAATCTAGAACCAGATGGTAAGATTGGAACTGCAACTCACCATTCACTACTATGGGACTTGTTTTCATCTTTAAAATGGAAATGAAACAGGCCTTACTTCTGGGAAGGAGGTGAGGATTATGAGTTGATTTGAATAGAGTGTATCAAATAGTGCTGGTTATAGGATAAATTGGAGAAGGCAATGGCAACCCACTCCAGTACTCTTGCCTGGAAAATCCCATGGGCTGAGGAGCTTGGTAGGCTGCAGTCCATGGGGTCGCTGAGGGTTGGACATGACTGAGCGACTTCACTTTCACTTTTCACTTTCCTGCATTGGAGAAGGAAATGGCAACCCACTCCAGTGTTCTTGCCTGGAGAATCCCAGGGACGGGGGAGCCTGGTGGGCTCCTGTCTATGGGGTCACACAGAGTCAGACACGACTGAAGTGACTCAGCAGCAGCATAAGATAAATAGCCATGAGCATAAACTCTTATGCCTGGGTCAAGAAAAGAAGGATGTGGCAAGAGATGTATAAAAATGGGGGGACACAGGGTTATAGGTGATTCCTAAAAACCAGGTTCAAAAATTTTTTTGGAGTCTTAGTAAGACCACAGTATCATATGGAATACCAAATTCTGATATATAAGGCCTATGGATGTACCCCTAAGGAAAAATATTTCAGAATATTAATTGTGGGCAAAATAGTTAACAGTGCTTATCTCTGGATGGGTGGGACTATTTTAAAAATACTTTCTTATTGGAAAATGAAAAGGTGGAAAGTAGAAAGGTGGTTGCCAAGGGCTGGGGGCAGGGGAGGGGGAGAATTGGTTTAATGGGTATAGAGTTTTAGATTTGCAAGATGAAAAAGTTCTGGAGAACTGTTGCACAAAATGAATATACCTAACAGTGCTGAACTTTATTCTTAAAAATGATGAAGATGGCAAATTTAATGTTATGTGTTTTTTTTTTTTTTTTTGCCACACACACACAACCACTTTTCTATGGCAAACACAATAGTGTCATATTTAAGAACAAACTCAGTGCAAGTTTGATTTTTAAGTGAAAGCCTTAATGGTTGGTTGGTGTACCTTTTAGTGAGCGTTTCTATGGTTTACTGGACCCTGACTGCCCGGTGAAGATTAGCTGGTGGCCGTTAGGCTCCATAAGCATGTTTGGGCCTTCTCTTTCATTCTCCCTGCTCTACCTTCTATGGAGAGAAAACGTGAACTACAGAAGAGGGGTGTTACTGAAACTTGTTTGCTTTGTCTCTTTTCCCTTCTCATATGGGTTTGCTTGTCAGCTACTGAATGAGGGTGTGCCCAGGGATGGCCTTCTGACCCAGCGGCCCCTGCTCCCTTCACACACCCTCAAGCCCTGCTGGTTCTGCGTCAGTTGCATTATTTGCAGGACCACCCTCAAAAACCCCGTGCTGCTGGCTGTTCTTTGATCTGTAAACCTGAGTCTGAGCCAGCTGGATTGAGACAGAGGAGGCTAGGCCAGTGATTTCAGAGCTGCTGTTTTGTTGCCTTGCAGTGCCTTCCTTGGCCCAGGTCTCACCCAAGAAAAAATCTAGCCCCCGGGCAAGATAGGTGAGGGCTTGTAAACAGGTAATTCACAAAATGTGAAGAGATATTCAGTTCAGTTCAGTCTCTCACTCTTTGTGACCCCATGGACTGCAACACTCCAGGATTCCCTGTCCATTACCAACTCCCGGAGCTTGTTCAAATTCATGTCCATAGAGTTGGTGATGCCATCCAACCACCTCATCCTCTGTCATCCCCTTCTCCTCCTGCCTTTAATCTTTCCCAGCAGCAGGGTCTTTTCCAGTGAGTCAGTTCTTTGCATCAGGTGGCCAAAGTATATTGAAGTTTCAGCTTCAGCATCAGTCCTTCCAATCAATATTCAGGGCTAATTTCCTTTAGGATTGACTGGTTTGATCTCTTTGCAGTCCAAAGGACTCTCAAGAGTCTTCTCCAACACCACAGTTCAAAACATCAATTCTTTGGTGCTCAGCTTTCTTTATAGTCCAACTCTCACATCCCCATAGCTTTGACTAGATGGATCTTTGTTGGCAAAGTAATGTCTCTGCTCTTTAATATGCTGTCTAGGTTGGTCATAGCTTTTCTTCCAAAGAACAAGTGTCTTTTAATTTCATGGCTGCAGTCACCATCTGCAGTGATTTTGGAGCCCAAGAAAATAGTCTGTCACTGTTTCCCTTGTTTCCCCATCTATTTCCCATGAAGTGATGGGACCAGATGCCATGATCTTAGTTTTCTGAATGTTGAGTTTTAAGCCAGTCTTTTCACTCTCCTCTTTACTTTCATCAAGAGACTCTAGTTCTTCTTGGCTTTCTGCCATAAGGTGGTATATATCTGAGGTTATTGATATTTCTCCCAGCAGTCTTGATTCCAGCTTGTGCTTCATCCAGCCTGGCTTTTCGCATGATGTACTCTGCTGCTGCTGCTGCTGCTAAGTCGCTTCAGTCATGTCCGACTCTGTGGGACCCCATAGATGGCAGCTCACCAGGCTCCTCTGCATATAAGTTAAATTAGCAGGGTGACAATATACAGCCTTGACGTACTCCTTTCCCGGTTTGGAACCAGTCTGTTGTTCCATGTCCAGTTCTGACTACATGAAAAATGACCACCCTCACTAAAATAAAAAGGAACAGAAATAACAACAACCTTTAATACACTCTTTTTTTTCTATTGATCAATTGAGCAAAGATTTTTTTCGGAAAATAACTCTCAGGGTTTGCAAGCAATTGCTAATAGGAAGGTAAATGGCCATTCTGAAAGGAAGCTGGCAATGTGTGAGAAGAACTGTACGTTTTTCATTCTAGAATATAATTTTCCATAAAGGGTTAGGAAGATAGAAGAATTTAGTACGAGATAAAGGTGACATTTCAAATTAACAAGGAGAGACTTTCATTTTTGGTGATATTAAGGTCTGGAGGACCTGGCAGATCTCCAGTTATAAAAATATCTAGAAATGTTGGGTTAAATATAACAAAACGCCTAACTGAGCTCCAAAGATAAAAATGGAATGCCCCAGAGGCCAAGCAATGAGAATGACTGAAAACCAGAGGCACAGATGAGCTGACACTGCTGATGCCCCACCAAGATTATCAATTTGAATAGTCTAAGACTACTGGTTTAATGTTGAGGTGGGGACAGGACACCAAGCCTATTGGCTGTGTGGGTGTGTGGAAGAGCGAGTTGAACCTGAGTCTCCAGTGTAGTTGGGATCTTTAAACCTGGAGTGGCAGAATAGTCACAGTAGCTTTTAACTTTGAGACAACCTCATCCTTGCTTGACTTAACTCTTGCAAAGGCCAGTATCAAGAGGAAGGGCCTTAACCTCTGAGATTCTCTCCACCTAGAAAACCCCTGCTGTAACACTCAGTTGATTCCCTGTATCACCCTTCAAGTTCTAACAGTTGGTTTGAACTCCAAGAATTTGTCATGATAAGATATATTTGTGTGCTCTCTTCTTCCTTTAGTCCATTATTTGATCAATTTATCAGGTCTATCAGTGTTTGAAATGTGATCCTGCCTCAAGGAAATTATCCCACAAATTGTAGGATACTCATAAAAATTCCCAATCACAAATAATAACTGTATGCAATATGATTTATTTCTAATAGAAAGAAAAATTGGAAGCTGCCCCATGTCCAAAAAGAGTGGAATGGCTAACTGAACATAATGTAGACATTAAAAGGAATTAAGTTGATCTCCATGTATGAAAATGAAAAGGATGTCCATACAACATATTATTGAGTTTTTAAAAAGCAAGCTATAGAACAACATTGTTCAGTAGAAATGGAATGCAAACCACATAGTAATTTCAAATTTTCTAATGGGAATATTTTTAAATGTCAAAAAAATAGAAATAGATGAAACTAATTTCAGTATTATACTTTATTTCACCCAATAGATTCAAGTATTATTTAAGCATGTAGTCAATATAAAATTATTGGTGAGACATTTTGCATTTTTATATCAGTCTTTGAAACCTGTTGTGTATTTTGCGCCAGTGACACATCTCAATTCAGATAAAGCACATTTCAAGTACTCAATTACCACTTAAGAATAGTGGTTACAATAAGAGACAGTGAAGCTGCAGAATGAACATATAGTGTATATATAATTTTGAACAACTCCAAAACCAGCTGTACAAGCCCTGTGTAGACATAGAAGACACTTGGAAAGATAACCAAGAAATGGCTAAACTGGCTGTCTCTATGAAATGGGATTATGGGGAAAGAAGTTTTTAAGAGTTTAGTTCATAAACATCTGAATTTGAATTTATTATATGATTATATATTATACTTTAATTACTAGAAGAGTGAAAGCAAAATGTTTGCTGTCTTCAATGCAGTAAGTAAAATTTCCATGTATAGTAAAATTTACATTAAGGAGATAATAACATGTAAATAAGTAAGTAAGTGTTAGTCACTCAGTCGTGCCCGACTCTTTGCAACCCAATGGACTGCAGCCCACCAGGCTCCGCTATCCATGAGATTTTCCAGGCAAGGATACTGGAGTGGGTTGCTATTTCCTTCTCCAGGGGATCTTCCCAACCCAGGGATCAAACCTGGGTCTCCTGCACTGCAGGCAAATTCTTTACTGACTGAGCTACAAGGGACATGTATGAACATGTATGAACTGATATTTATATACAATGATGCACTTGGCAGCATTTCTTACAATAGTAAAAGCTAGACTCCACATCATGTCCAACAATAGGAAAATTATTCAATAAATTCTGATAATTCTCTATGATGGAATGTTTTTCAGAACATGAGAAAATATTCATGATATAATTTAAAAATTCATAATGCAAAACTATCCATAATATGGTCCAGCAGCTCTACACCAAATATTCAAGAGAATTGAAAACATATGTTCATACGAAAACCTGCATCTAAGTGTTAATAGCAGCATTATTTCTAATAGCCAAAAGGTGGAAACAACCCAAATGTCCAGCAGCTGATGAACAGATGAACAAATAAATATATTCATACAATGGACTGCTATTCAGCCATAACTAGGAATGAAGTACTGAAACATGCTACAACTTGGAAAAACATTAGCTAAGTGAAAGAAGTCAGATATGAAAGATGACATAGTGTATGATTCCATTTGTGTGAAACATCAGGAATAGGCAAATCCATGGAGACAGAAAGTAAATTAGTGGTGGCTGGGGGCTAAGAAGAGGAAAATTGAGAGGGTCTAGTTAATCGGTATGGAGTTTCTCTCTGGAACAATGAAAAAAAATGTCTTGGAATTAGATGGTGGCGATTGTTGCACAATGTTGTTAATGAACTAAAAATCACTGATTCTTACACTTTGAGATGGTGAATTTTATGTTATATAATTTTTTCTCAATTTAAAAAATATTTACATAGAACAAGACCCCAACTTTGTAGGGAAAAAGTAAAGCTAATGTATTAAGAGTGGTGGTAGATTATAAATGCTTTAAAATTTTTCTGATTTTCTCCAGCACACATATATTTTAAATGGAGTTGGTGGTAGAATAAACGTGTTCAGGAAAGGGTGGTCTTCTCTCTTGACAAGATCTATGTGTTTTGGAAACAGCACCATGTTCTCACTTGGCAACCTCACCAAGGGTAGTAGATCCAGCCTGCGAAGCGTGTGTCTATCTGTAAAATGGTTAACAGTATTTAGGAAAAACGAGCCATTTGCCTATGTATAGGGTGCCAAGTAGCAGACCTAAACCATTCCTTTTCTGTCTTTTAGATGTTTTAAACATAGCTTTTTGAAACAAAGCAGTCTGGGTTGTCCAGCTCGGGGCTCAGGGCTTCATAATTAACCTAAATTTTCTTTGACCTGGCTGGCTTCCTGCACCTGCCTAGTGCTTCTGCTTCTCCACAGGTGAGATGAAGTGGTAAATGCTTGCTTCAGTGAAGTGGGGAAGCAACTGCATTAGGTGAATTTTTCAAAGCACTAAGAGTTGGAGGGGATATATACATACATGTGGCTGCTTCTCATCATTGTACGGCAGAAGGCAACAAAACATTGTAAAGCAATTAGCCTCCAATTTAAAAAATGAAGACATAAATAAATGAAGGGAAAAGAAGAAGATGGAAGGATCAGAGAAATAAAAGGTTATTCAACCCCAGTGGAGACTCAAATCACCAATAAACAGCTGAAGAAGACAGAGCTTATGAAACAACCCTCTGTCTCTCAATAAGTAAACAATAGGATTTGAGCCACGGGGTCACTGAGTTTCTCTTAACCCTTGGGTGGATGATACTTTTCATAGGCTCACAGGAATTCTGAGATGTCTGCTGTGCTGGCTTAGGAAAGGTTTTTGTTTAGATCTCACCTGACATCTTATTTTTCCAATAACTCCATAACAGGAAAATTAAGAATTCACAGCATAAGGATAAAATTGCACTGGTTTTGGTGGCCTTAGATACCCTGTACTTTTTAAATGTTTATGGAGTGGGCCTTCATTTACTCTAGCTGCACAGTTTTTTCTAACTGGAGTAGAACTTTGTGAACTAACAAGGAAAGGAGCCCCAGATGTAGGAATTAAATAAGCATGCTGCTGAACAAGTTGTAGAGCATGATCTCAGCTGTGTTTTGAAAATATTTACAGTTCTGTATCTATATATCCATCATCTAATCTATCTACTGTCTATCACCTATCTATTTATCATCTGTAGATCTATTGATCTACTATCATCTATCTATCTTGATGAATTGATAGAAATGGCCAGATCATTACCACTGCCTGGCCCTTGCAAGACTCTCACTTTTTACTCTGTACATTTCTGTACTATTAACATTTTAATAGGTCATTTTGTCACAAAAAAAGATTTAATAAAAATCACCAACTGTAATCCTAACTACCTCTCTGACAGTCTTTTCAAACATCTCACAGATTACCTAGAAAGAGTTAACACAGACAATTCCAGAAGGCTGAAGTGTTCAAATTCCTGATTTGGTGGTAGAGGTGGAGGCAGGGTTAGAGGTAAAAAGCACCAAAAAGTGAGGAGGGGAGGAAAGAAGAGGGCTGGTTGCTCCGTTCTTACCTGAGCCAATAGCATGAGAGTTTCAGGCCCAACGCCCATTTGTGGGACTATTTCAGGTATCAGAGGTTGCATGCGAATTCACCATCACTATCATTTGTCAAAGAACTTAGGCAACTTCCTGGTTTGGCTGCTTGGAGGCTGCTTCTCCTTTACTGGGAAGGTAAAATCTCAAGCCTCAGCTAACTTTGTGATTTGGGGTGCATTGTGGGGTGATTTGTGGTGTATTGACTTCTTTTTCCACAGGGCAGTAAGCTGCTTATAGAATAGGGCTTTATTTTTACTAATGATAATGTTAACACTAAATTTCTAACAATTATGGAATAGTTCTTCCTGGTTATTCTTTGCACAGGACAAGACACAGTCTGTTGAAGCTTAAGGAGACTCTTCCTTGCATGGAAAGGAAGGGATACCTACGCTTTCCTTGTTAACATTAGTTTTCTTGTCATTCTTCCTTGGTTTTGCTGACAGCATGGTTAAATTTTCATGGTGATGATGTAGCACATAGTCAATCTCACAGTAGATAAGCATTCAGTGGAACACTCTGCTAATATTGTAGAATGGTTATTTTGCTTATTTTCCATCTGAGTGAAAAGTCTTAAAATTGCCCTCATTCATTCAAAGCTACTTTACATGTGAAAGGAGTTTGAAAAGAGATGTCTGGCAAAGTCACCCCAGTGTTTAGGTCCAACTGTCGCTGCCCCACTGGACTGTATCTGTTCTTAGAGTCACAATGACCCCTTCTTTTCCCCGTAGTCTTTGCTAGTCATGGACCCATATGTGATTCAGATGCAGGATCACGGCAGCCTCCCCTCAGTTCTGGATGTGCATGTCAACATCGCTGGGAGAAGCTCTGTGCAGGGAAAAGTGAAAAGCAGAAAGGCCAGATGGTCCGTGAGGCCCTCGGACATGTCCAACAAAACTTTCAATCCCATCCGGGCCATTGTGGACAACATGAAGGTGAAGCCAAATCCAAACAAGACCATGATTGCTTTGTCGATTGGTGAGTTGAGTACACTTAACCAAGAGGCAGGCATTGTTCCTCTCACCCCATCCTTATGGGTTGGGCAGAGAGGATGGAAGTGGAGGGTGGGCCTGGGTACTGGGCGTGGAAGAATAACCTCTTGGTGGTTCTTGAAAAGGGGACCCTACTGTATTTGGAAACCTGCCGACAGATCCTGAAGTTACCCAAGCAATGAAAGATGCCCTCGACTCAGGGAAGTTTAATGGCTATGTCCCCTCCATTGGTAAGTTCCCCCTGAGACTCTAATCTGGCAGTTTCCAAATCTTCTGTGCTCTTCTGACAGGAATAAATTTCTAGCAGCTCTCTTTGTTTTCCTGATGCATAATTCCTAAGGAGAGGCTAAGATAATATGACTGTTGAATTTGGGGAAAGGAGTCTCAGAATGCTTAACCTCAAGCCATGAAGGTCCAACTTTTTTCCTGGCTTCCTCTGGCATTATGGCACCTCCCTGCTCTAGGTTCCCATTACATACTCTGCTCAAATAACACTCCTATCCTATCATTGCTCATTCTCCACGGAGGCCTTGAGTTTGGCTGCAGCTGCTGCTTGACAGAACCGTTTAGCTCCTAAATCAATTTACTTACTGCCCTATGTAAATACTTCTTGGTGTTATTTCTCCTCCTCTGCACATTCAAAATTTATTTTAATTATGGTCCTGGTCACACTCTCAATGTAACTGTGCTTGTTTCAAGGCAAAAACAAACAAAAACAACAGCAAAGAATAAGTTGTTCTATTAGAGGACAGAAGGTTAAAACAGGAATAATTTTATTTAGGTGTAACTCTTGCCTGGCAAATCCCATGGACGGAGGAGCCTGGTGGGCTACAGTCCATGGGGTCGCTAGGAGTAGGACACGACTGAGCGACTTCACTTTCACTTTTCACTTTCATGCATTGGAGAAGAAAATGGCAACCCACTCCAGTGTTCTTGCCTGGAGAATCCTAGGGATGGGGGAGCTTGGTGGGCTGCTGTCTCTGGGGTCGCACAGAGCTGGACACGACTGAAGTGACTTAGCAGCAGCAGCAACTCTCTCCATGTATTGAACATTCTTACCCTAAGCATTTTGATAAAATAAGTAACTCCTTGACTTTGTTTCAGTGTCACACACTTCCCCACTGTGTGTATGTGAAGAATAAAAATCAGCTTCATGCTAAAATAGAATTTAAAAACACTTTAAAGAGATATCAGGGACATGATTTTTAGGTTGATTATTTACATTTTATACAGCTTCATAAATAAAAATCGAAACAAAATAAGACCAAAAGTTAGTTATAAAGAGTTTATACATACTGAAAGGGAATATGAAAAAGAATATATATATGTATAACTGAATCACCTTGCTGTACAGCAGAAATTAACACCATATTGTAAATCAACTATACTTCAATACAATTTTTTTAAATGTTTATTATGACTTTTATATTCAAAGTATTAAGAAACTGATTTAACCTGAAACCTAAAACCAAGTCTCCATTTGACAAATACTCAAAGGATATGAACACTTCATACCAAAGGAAACACAAATAATGTTTATCTGTGTTTTTTCTTAGCAATTAAGGAAATGCTGATTAATTTCAAGATATCTGTACCTATTAAGTTAACAAACATTAGGAAATATTGCCTCTAGCTTTGGTAACTGAAGATAATCTTTTTGGACAGCAATTCTGTAAAACATAATAATTGGTATGAAACTCTCTATACTTCAAGCTTGCAAGCCAACATTTAGAAACATTGCATGAGAATATAATTTAAAAGGAAAATATTTTAATTTGAATATAATATAAAAGGAAAATACTAATAGGTATACAATACAATGTGAAAAAGTTAAAATGAACTCAGTGTAATGAACTCATTAATTACAAGTTTTCAAATATAATCCTGAAAGGGATTTAAGAATAATCTAAATCCTGTATTTTAGATTAAATAATCTAAAAGAAAATAAAACATAATCACAGTAACCAAGATACTGCAGAATACTTTATAGTTTTGTGAACTCTTTTTGTTATTCTTTATACATTTGTGTGCTCATTATAAAATTGTAAGGTACAAAGTTAATCTCCTTTAACTATAGTGACTGAGAGCTAAACCGAATGCTGTGTGCTCTGATCTGGGACAGAAGGTAGCCTTGAAGCCCTGTGACTTAAGGGCGTTGCTGTCAGTTGTGGGATGAAAACTTCCAGCTTTCTTCTTCTGCTCTTTTCTCTCAGGCTACTTATCCAGTCGGGAGGAAGTTGCTTCTTATTACCACTGTCCCGAGGCACCCCTGGAAGCTAAGGTGAGCCCTAGACAAGGTGCCAGCGCTAAAGCAATGCCAGGCAAACTCTACCCTTTGTTTCTGTTCCATGAGCAATAATGGTTTCAAGGGAAATAAAAACTAAGAATAATTTCCCTTTGGCAATTCCAGGACTTTTTATATGGGGAGGCCACTAGTCAGTGATTATATTTAATGTAATTATAGTATGATAATAACATTGCATACAACTTATGTGATGTCTGTCTCAAGGAGGCTCAAAGGACTCAGAGGTCACCCTATATTTGATTATCTGAAAAAGATCATTGAAAAACAGTAATTCATAAATACCAAATAATTGGAACATTTAATTTTGCCAATAGGGTCTTTTATTAATCTGTAGTTCCCTTCACTTACCTAAGGTCACTTAGATGGGAGGATCAAGTTTCCATGGCATACTGGACTGATGGCAGGGTCAAGTTTAAATGCCCTCCACTCTGTTGTTTATAGGGTGGAGGTCAACATTTCTTAACGTTAAGGGGAGCCCTTTGTATTTCAGAAGAGAGCCATGCTTCAAATCTCTGGTCAAAAGTAAATAAATAACCAGGTGAAAAAGTCCAAGGTCATAATGACCTCTCATGGAGGTCTGCTGAGTTACAGCCAACCTGTCCTTTTTAAAGTGATTTATTTCTTTTAAGTGGCCAGCATTTTCAACAACCTCTAGATATGGACATATATAAACATATTCATTTCTTTCAATTTTGGCCTAGTACAGTCCCCACTACTTTACATAGGATTTTTAAAAGTGAGCATATTTTTGCTTCCTACTCACTCATCTGATAATCCCTTTCCTCCTGTTGCTGTTGGAACCCCTAACAAAACAAAACTTTTCTTCACAGGATGTCATTCTGACAAGTGGCTGCAGTCAGGCTATTGAACTGTGTTTGGCTGTGTTGGCCAACCCAGGGCAAAACATCCTAGTTCCGAGACCTGGCTTCTCTCTCTACAGGACTCTGGCTGAATCTATGGGAATTGAGGTCAAACTCTACAATTTATTGGTAAATGACTTTTTAATTTTAGATACAAATTAGATAATTTTAGATATAAATGCTAAATTACTACTTCATAAAAATACATGACCATTATCTTAGCAGAGAAAGATCTGAATAGTCTGAGGCCAAAGACACATTTTGTGACTTATATTATACCTTTGAGTGAAGTGAGTAGTCTTCCTAAATTTTTCAGAATCATCTTGATCTCACTGTTTTTTCCCTCCCCAGCCAGAGAAGAATTGGGAAATTGACCTGAAACAATTAGAATCTCTGATTGATGAAAAGACAGTTTGTCTTATTGTCAACAATCCATCAAACCCTTGTGGGTCAGTGTTCAGTAGACGTCATCTCCAGAAAATTTTGGCAGGTAAGTCCAACAGATTTCACTTGGCAGGAAAGGAGATGGGGATGGAATCCTTTAGCTGTTTCCTGGAGTGAGAAAGAAGTCCTTCACTAAGTTCCAAGACTAGGATAGAGGTCGGAGGGCTCCAGTAGGGTCCCTAGCGAGTGGTGTGCCACTGGAAAGGTAGAAAGAAGGAGAAAAAGACTTGCCTTTTTATCACTCCCATCATGTGGAAGAAAGGATTTGAAATATCTAGTTAATTAAACAGCAAATTTAGGCTCTGTACCCTGGAAGAGTATGAGAAGAATTTGTAGTTCTTAAAGAGGAAGACAAAACCCACAAACATGAAGTGTAAAGTATAAGCCCAGGTAACTATTTAAGTGCTAAGGCAATTCATATTAAAAATGACATCAGCATGTTTCTCTTATTTTTAGTGGCTGCAAGGCAATGTGTTCCCATTTTAGCTGATGAGATCTATGGAGACATGGTGAGTCTCGGGCAGGATCTAATTATTTCATTCATTCCCTAGAGTCAGGGGTTGTACATATTACTGGGCTGGGACCAGTTTCCTCATTTTAGGCTTCTTTTAACCCAGACAAGACACCAGGTTAAATGTTTTTGGATAGTTCCCTTTGAAGCTTCTTGAGATCCCAGTCATGCTTCAGGGTAGAAAGAACCTGTAAATCTGAGGCCCTGTGCTTAATGATATAAGGAAAATTTGGGGAGGCATGGGATTTGGAGGGAAGCCAGAAAACAACTGTAAGAACAACTGCACCTCTTCTCCTCAGGTGTTTTCAGATTCCAAATTTGAGCCTCTGGCCACCCTCAGCAGCAATGTCCCCATCCTGTCCTGTGGAGGGCTGGCCAAGCGCTGGCTGGTTCCTGGCTGGAGGATGGGCTGGATCCTTATCCATGACCGAAGAGATATTTTTGGCAGTGAGGTGAGAATATATATATATTCTAAATATTTATTTATTTGTTTACTTATTACTTGTTTGCTTTATCTCACAGTGGTGGTATAGATGTGAGATTTTCCTTTCTTGGCCTTGTAGTTCTGTATGCCTGGAAAGACACTGGATAAAGATAGTACTAGTTATTTCTCTCCAGAACTCAGTTTTTCTGTGTTGGTGAGGAAGTTCCATCTACCTCCAATTTTATTACCACACAAAAAGAAGCAACAAGCAGTAATGATCCCTAATACTGTTTGTGGGCTTACAAGGTGCCAGTGCTTTATGTACTTTATTTCAATGTAATTCTCCCAACAACCCTGTGAGGCCAATATTGGTATTATCTCCATGTTACAGCTGATAAAAATGAACTCAGATAGGTTGTATAATTTTCTCAGTGCCACACAGTCAGTGTGTGGCAGAGCTGGGCTACAAACCCAGGTGGTCTGATTTAAGAATGACACGAGGCACCACCACATCTCCAGAGATGAAAAACTAACCCTAACTCTGCCTAGATAGAAGATAACAACAACAACAACAAAATTAAAAACAAATAAAAATGAACACTTTATAGAAGGAATGGTCAGAACAAGAATCTCCACAGCAGGGATGTTTAAGAAAGGCTAAATAATGTGTTTGCTGGGGGGCTTTTAGATCCGAGATGGGCTGACGAAGCTAAGTCAACGGATCCTGGGCCCCTGCACCCTTGTCCAGGGAGCTCTGAAAAGCATCCTGTGTCGCACCCCTCGTGAGTTCTACCACAACACTCTAAGCTTCCTCAAGGTAAGGGCAGCTTGTAGCCTTCCACTCTGGGAGTCAGGGAATGCCTCCAGTGGAATTTTGTGCCATTATGGGGCTTCCAAGCCAGAACGTGGCATCGTTGTCAACATTCATCCATACATTTCTCTAACTTCTGGCAATCCACTCTGCTCCTGGCCTAAAGCTGTGAGTGGGCAGAGTTTTTTTTTTCTCATTAACTCCTTATGCCAGCAGAGCAAACCTAGGTTCCCCACCTTTGATGTGGGCTCTCTTTTTAATGACCTGGCTTTTCTTTAGCTTAAGTTTTGATCCTTGATGTCTCTGCCTCTTCTCATAGTCCAATGCGGATCTCTGCTATGGGGCATTGGCTGCCATCCCCGGACTCCGGCCCATTCGCCCTTCTGGGGCCATGTACCTCATGGTGAGTATGTGGGTGGCAGGTGAGGGAAGCCAGTCTGCAAGGCTCACAAAGACAACCAGATGGGCTCCTGAGCTAGTCAGTTTAGGAACTGTCTTTTTCTGAATTGTCCCACTGATGTGGTTTAAACTCAGTGCTAAAAAAAAGAAAGCAAGAAAAAAAAAAAACACAAAAAACCTCTTAAAATGACAACTTTTCAATACAGAGAATTATTTTATACGCAGATACAGAGATGATATGACACAAATAAGAGGCTTTCCACACTATTGTAGCTCTCAACCAGGAGAGATCTGGTTCCCTTGGAGTGTTTGGGGATATATAGGAATGTTATTTGTTTTCAGAAGGCCTGAAAGGTGCTATTGGCATCTTGTGGGCCAGCAATGCTGAATATTTTTCAATGGTCAGGGTAGTTCCATGCAATCAAGACTAGCCTGGCCCATAGTACCAATAGTGCCTTTTTTAAAGAACACTAGGATCCTATTTTCAGCTTTCATTTATCAGCATCCAAGAAGGAACCCTTCAGTAAACTAAAATATTAATATGAATATATCCTCTCTTCCCTATGAGAAAGCCCACAAGCTCATAAGAGCAAGAACTCTTAGTTATCAGTAGTGGAGTTCCAAGATATTTTTTAGAGCAGTCCCTGCCTTGATTTCTGGCAGAGGGAGTGGCCTGTTTTCCCTCCTTATGATCAGTTTGCCTTTCCCTGTTATTGGTATAGGTTGGAATTGAGATGGAACATTTCCCAGAATTTGAGAATGATGTGGAGTTCACGGAGCAGTTAGTTGCTGAGCAATCTGTCCACTGCCTCCCAGCAACGGTGAGTGCTTACATCCCTCTCAGGTTTCTCTAGAAACTCTCAATGGTGTATGCCTTGGGAGCTCTCCCTGAGCTGGTCTTTAGCCTTTCCTCCCCCAACAAAGTGTACGGTTGGCCTTTATATGTGCAGGTTCTGCATTCAAGTATTCAACCAACTGGGGATGGAAAAATATTAGAAGAAAAAAAATTCCAGAAAGTGCCCCAAAGCAAAACTTGAATCTGCTGCAGCCTGACAGCTATGTACATAGCATTTACATTGTATTAGGTATTATAAGTAACCCAGAGATTATTTAAAGTACACAGGAGGATGTATGTAGGTTATGCAAGTACTATGTCATTTTATATACGGAACTTGAGCATCCTCGGATTTTAGTACTCTCGGCGGTTACGGAACAAACCCCCCTATGGATACTAAGGGACTACTGTATTCTCTTTTGAAAAGATTCTTACTGTTGGGTGTCATGACCTCTACTTAAAATTTGTTTCTTCCTCATCGTTATCCCATCTGATTCAGGAATAAAAATTGTAGTTGGACATTCTAAGTGAGAGGAGATCAAGCTTGTTCCACAAATTCCTTTTAAGATAAATTAACTCAGTGACTGGTTCAGCATCCCAATGGTGGGAACTGATAGCCCTGGGTAAATGGTATTGCTGCCTCTTGCTGATTAGGGCCCTGGCCATACTAGGGTGGTCTAGTCACTGATTCAACTGCTCTGAGAATAATAGGCTTTTATTTTTGCAGTGCTTTGAGTATCCAAATTTCTTCCGAGTGGTAATCACAGTCCCTGAAGTGATGATGCTGGAGGCCTGTAGCCGGATCCAGGAGTTCTGTGAACAGCACTACCATTGTGCTGAAGGGAGCCAGGAGGAATGTGACAAATAGGATGGAGTCCGTTCTCCAGAGTACGTGTCCCGTCTGGCTAGGGAAACTGGACTGAGCCCTGCTGCCCCTCCAGGAATCAGGTGCTCCTGCTGGGAGAGGATCCTCACAAACACCACATCAAGGGCAGAGAATTGCTCTGGCTTTCCCCAGCTATAGCCGCACACACACACTCTAAACCCCAGATTTCATCTCACTGTGCTCTGCTGGAGTGACTAATTCATTAATCCGTCCCTCTCCCATTTGACTTCCTCCTTTTATCTTGAGAGCACCAGGTGAACAAAGTTGCCCAGGAAACAGCAGGGACAAGAAAATCAAGAGCTTAGGATTCGAGAAGCAAAAGATTGAGGGAACACGTGCCCCCAACCATTTCCTCTTATTCTAAGTAAGAACACACTCTCTCTATTCAGGTTTGAAGCCCAGCTCTTCTGGCTCACTTCAGGTATACCTCACTGTATGTAATAGTGCTAGAAGGAAAGAAGTTGGGGACACATGTATTTAGTTAATTCTAAACACATTAAGAAAATTTGCCAATTTGAAGGATACATTACAGAAACTTGTTGATTTTTTGGTAGAGAATTATTTTGTGACACAAATAAATTTAATTGAGTGTCTAAATATAGCTGTATGTATTATCAGGCTTTCTTAAAATGAAGGCATATCTGTACTAAAAAAAGAGGAGGAATTGGAGGACCTTCCAGAAATGCTGCTGTGTAAGGGCCAGAATTATCCTCACTTGTCAGTGTTATACAATCATTATTACTTTTGCTGTAACATTGATACTGATTTATTGATATATAAATTATATTATCTTTTCATATGTTTTCTAAGAAACATTTATATTGACAAGATCTTTTATTTTGCCAAGGGCATAAATTATTGTTTTTCTTTTTTTTATTTTAATAAATTTTACTAAGTATTCTCTTCCGTGATGCCATTTTTCTCCTCTGTGGGGAATTTCTATCCCCAGGTGCTGCTTATTGCTCAACCTGGTTGATGTACTACTCACTAGGTTTCATTTATTTCTTTGTTGCCTAGATCCACTAACCACTTACTGGGTAACAAGTTAAACTGGTTCAGCTAACCAAGAGAATGAGGTGTGTCCAGGATCTTTTTTCAATATGAGCTTTTTATCTGCAAATCCTCTTAGGCACAGTTGCCTACTTTTTTTCCCTCACCATTCCCTTGGAGGAGGGAACCTGAAGTTATCTTACAAGGTTAGGGGAAGAAGTGTATCATAATCATCCTGGAGAATCCTTACTAAGGGATGTTTTCCTTGTCTAGAATAGGAACTTCGAGTCCCAACTCTGCCAACCACACTCAATTAACTTCCTTTACAAAAATAAACATCAAATGTTCCCCTTCCAATCTAGTTGGGCTTTAGTGAAATCAACTAAAATTTACCCTTCAATTTTCTTCAGCAAATCCAAAAGGAATATACAAGTGATTGAGATGATGAAAATTTGTTTCCTGTATGCCAACCCTGCCAACTTTTCGAAAATTCCTGGCTCCTCTTTTCCTGTACTTCCCGCCCCAATTCCCAAGGATGTTTGTCCAGAAATAAACAGGAAAACTTAGTGGTTTACACAAAACGTTTTATCTTCACACATAATGTGTAATTCTATCTAGCATTAGGGCATCTAGACAGACGTCTTAATCTCCAAATTTCTTTGATATCTACATTTTGGTAAGGGAGTCAAATGAACATTCAAAGATTAAAACACACACACACACATATTGGACACATTTCAAACGATGCAAAAAACCACAAAAAACCCAAAACATTCATGCCTATCCTTCAGCCACCCATTTCTCTCCTGAGGTAATCACAGTAGCAGTTGCTGTCCAGTTCTTCGAGATTATTCTATGTACACGTAAATGTTTACATGAATTTTTCCTTTTTCTTTTTCTTCAAAGTTAACTATTACTTGGTCTTCCCTGGCGGCTCAGACGGTAAACAATCTGCCTGCAATGCGGGAGACCTAGATTCGATCCCTGGGTTGGGAAGATTCCCCTGGAGGAGGGCATGGCAACCCAACTCCAGTATTCTTGCCTAGAGAATCCCCATGGACAGAGGAGCCTGGTGGGCTAGAGTCCCTGGGGTTGCAGAGAGTCGGACATGAATAAGCGACTACGCACAACTTTCTAATTCAGCTTCCTATGGAAATCAAAGGAGGGATGACATTTCTGAGGTGTCCATCACGTCATGGGTGATCCTAGAAAAAAAAAAAGGAACCACTGGCCGGGGCTGCTTCCAAACAAAATTAAAATTCTCAAGAGACAATTTCTAGCCGCCTCGCGGATGGCGACAGCAGGACGTCCGAGTATAAAACGAGGATAAAACGAAGTATGCATTAACAGTTCGGAAACAAGGGCTCGCGGCTGTGAATTCTAACCAAAGCATCGTTTACCCGGTAACTGGCGAGTTATCGCTGACCCAATACACAAAGCACCCCACTCTAGTCCCTAGCAACCACGAACGCCCGGGTATGGGCTGGGTGGCGGCTTTCGAAGACCGGGTTGGGGAGTGAAGTGGATGTTGTGGATAGGAGGGGGCGGCGGGGTGGACAAAAAAACTAAAAACCCCCAAACCCCACGCCTGCGCAGGCGCAGATGGCGGGGGCGGGGGTGGGGGTGGGGGCTGGGGCGTGCCGCACTGCTCAGGGCGCATGCCCGATGTTGGGGCTAGGCGCAGTGCTCTGGAAGCAGACGACGGCCATAATTCATCTCTGTTGGTGAGGCGGTTACTTCTCCTCAGTCTTCGGTATTGTTTCCTCTTTAGCCTATTTCCTGACCGCACGCCTTGAGAGAATCCCTTCCTCCCCGCCCCCTCCCTTTCGGGTCCCGTCAGGCGGGAGGCTTCCAGCAAATCGACAAGTCATCCCTAGGTATTATGAGCACCTGTTAACCTATTTCTAGCTCTGGGCAGGTGCCAGCAAGTTCCTTGAGTTGTGAAACGGAAAAAGAAATTCCCAGTAGCTGTTGTCAGTTTTCAAAAGTATGGTCCCTGAACTTTTTTTTCAAAGAATCTTGCTTTTCACGGTCCCGAGTACCTGACATACGTGTTTGGATTTCTGCTGAGCCAGAAAAATGAATTCTCCGCTGAACTCCACGCACACCACGCATTACTGTGCTTGGGGGGCTGAATTTTAAGTACCCCAAAAGTTGAATTATTGAGTTATTTGGAGAAGTGAATTCCAGGGACATGTTATTCATACTCTTACTTTAAACAGTTTGCAGATGGGTTTCAGGTGGTGACATAGAAATCTCAAATCTGGATTCTCTCTGTGGGTCAGATTATTGCACAGCACCTTCTGTAGAAACGGTCGCTTTCTGATATTCCAGTTGAGGTGTATTATGTAGGAAGGAGGGATGCCAGTTCTGGGAAGAAAAGTCTGCAAACGAGCACGTGGGTCTTAATTTTTGTCAGTGTTTCAGGCATAGAAAATAATTCTTGCTCCTTGAGACATTTACTCGTTTGAAAATTGAAATGTGAAAGTACATTATCCCCTATTTAAAAAATAAAACCACAGGGACTTCTTGCTTTAGCAGCACATGTACTAAAATGGGAACAATATAGAGAAGATGAGCACAGGACCAGCAATCCGAATTCAACAGCAGATTTGACCAAGTGGGATTTATTCCTGGAATATGAGAATGGTTCAACACATGAAAAAAAAATCAATCAATGAAATAAAGCACAGAAATAGAACGAAGGACAGTCATACCACCATTAACTCTATTTTAGAATATCCCCCATTGCCCCTTCTGCTCATCTTTTCTGTAATTCAAACTCCTGGAGTAGGACCACTTCTCATGTGAATTTCTCAGCTTGGGATTCCAGACCATTCAGGTAGGTAGAATGCAGTTGAACACTAAATCCATGTGAAGGAATGCCTATGGTTACAGATTCTCATGGGAGAGGTTTTTTTTCCTTCCAAAAGGCAGACCAAGGGAGATTAATTTTTAATTCATCCTTTTGTTCAAGCTTAGCATTTGAAGGGTCCTGATTTCATGCAGAGTTTAAATTCCGACTGCCTGCCTGCCTTGGGCCTAAGGCCTCCTTTCTGCATCTTAAAACCCAAACCTCTTGATTACTGAGATGTGTGCTGGGTTCAGTTGCTCAGTTGTGTCTGATTCTTTAGGATCCCACGATCTGTAGCCCACCAGACTCCTCTGTCCATGGGATTTGTCTGGCAAGAATACTGGAGTGGGTTGCCATTTCCTCCTCCAGGGGATCTTCCCCACCCAGGGGTCAAACTGGTGTCTCTTGCATTGGAAGGTGGATTCTTTACCACTGAGTCACTTGGGAAGCCTGGTTACTGAGATAGCACCAGCATAACCATACTCTTTTAAAAAAAAAAAAAAAATTATTTTTGGCTGCATTGAGTGTTTATTGTGGCATGCAGGGGCCTCTCTCTCGTTGAGGTAGGCAGGCTTCTCTTGTTGCAGAGCACAGGCTCTAGAGCAAGAGAGCTTCAGTACTTGTGGAAAGTAGGCTCAGTAGTTGTGGCATGAGCAGGCTTAGTTCCTGGACCAGGGATCAAACCCTCATCCCCTGTTTTAGAAGGCAGATTATTAACCACTGGACCTTCAGGGAATTCCCAACCATACTCTTTTTTTTTCTTCTAGTTTTTAGTTTTCTCTTTGTGATCCTTTGGAGAAGGCAATGGCACCCCACTCCAGTACTCTTGCCTGGACAATCCCATGGGCGGACGAGCCTGGTAGGCTGCAGTCCATGGGGTCGCTAAGAGTCGGACATGACTGAGCGACTTCACTTTCACTTTTCACTTTCATGCATTGGAGAAGGAAATGGCAACCCACTCCAGTGTTCTTGCCTGGAGAATCCGGGATGGGGGAGCCTGGTGGACTGCCGTTTATGGGGTTGCACAGAGTTGGACACAACTGAAGCGACTTAGCAATAGCAGCAGCAGCAGCAGCAGTTGTGATCCTTGAGAGGTACCTTTACCCTCTTGAAAAAATTAGCTCTGAATCTGAAAGTATGTCTTTTAGATTTGATTTAACATATCTAGGTGTTTTGAAGCCCACATATTTATTTTCACTTTATGTGGTTTATGATGCTACTGCTGCTGCTAAGTTGCTTCAGTCGTGTCCGACTCTGTGTGACCCCATAGACGGCAGCCCACCAGGCTCCCCCGTCCCTGGGATTCTCCAGACAAGAACACTGGAGTGGGTTGCCATTTCCTTCTCCAATACATGAAAGTGAAAAGTGAAAGTGAAGTTGCTCAGTCGTGTCTGACCCTCAGCGATCCCATGGACTGCAGCCTACCAGGCTCTTCTGTCCATGGGCTTTTCCAGGCAGGAGTACTGGAGTGGGGTGCCATTGCCTTCTCCGGTGGTTTGTGATATTGTTATAGAAATTCCCATACTTTTTGGTCCCTCCCACCTCATGCTTCCTCCTTCCATTCTTTTCCCCTGGAATTCTTCCATGGCAGATAAAATTCTGTGCCATTCCCAAATTGTTGAGAATATTTCCTTCACCTTTTTTCCTTAAGTGTGACTTGGCTGTTTCCTGAAAGACAGTGCCATCCTTACAGCCTGTTTGAAATTGTTTTTTTTCTCAGTCTAGGAGTCTCATTTGAAAGGACCTTGATGCTGGGAATGATTGAAGGCAGGAGGAGAAGGGGACAACAGAAGATGAGATGGTTAGATGGCATCACTGACTCAATGGATGTGCGTTTGAGTAAGCTCCGGGAGTTGGTGATGGACAGGGAAGCCTGGCGTACTGCAGTCCATGGGGTCGCAAAGAGTTGGACACGACTGAGCGACTGAACTGAACTGAGAAGTCTAACATATTGATTGTCCTCCCAGGATCTCTGTTCTCTGAGTCACACAATAACTATCCTTTAACATACAGGCTATAATACAACATTGTAAATCAATTATACTCCAATAAAAATTGAAAAAAATAAAATATAGGCTATATTACTTTATACCCTTTCTGTATACTCTGTTTACTTAGGGCCTTGACATGTGGGAAGTTTCAGTATTTCTGTGGATAATCCAACCAACACCTATTAAGGCCTCCTGCCTATCTCAGACTGGAGGCACTGTAAATCCTACCCCTATTATGGCCACCCACTCCCACAGCCACACCTTTGTTCCTTATGGTGATCTTGAACTAGACTATTTTAGGAATCTTAAACCCAGATGTATAAGTAACTCCCTACACTTTGCTTGCCCTCCAGCTTGATCACAGTTTATACTTAGACATTATTCAACTTTCTGATCTCTCCACACTTTTCTCCCAAGTCCATCAACTCCCCTGCATTGTTGTTATTCTATTTTTTTTGTTATTCTACTTTTTCCCCCAGCATTTACCCCTTGGTGCAGTACTCAGCCACATTCTTGCTAGCTGCTTGAACTTCTCAACTTCCTTAACTTTGGGTAGCATCTGCTGTGGGCAGTCTTTACCAGAAATTAATCTAACCCTGAACCCTCTCCATTTCTATACCCCACTCCCCACCAAAAAAGGGTAAATTGGTGCTATTGGTGCATGGTCTCCAGCCTCACTTTGAAAACCCTTTTACTGGTGCTGCTTTAGAAGCCTTCAGTTGAAGATGGCCCAACTGCCTGAATTACTGCTTAGAGGAAAGGGCCATGTCAACGAGGATGTTTACTTCCCCCATACGCTTCACCAGGGGGGACACAATACTAGTTTGTCCCAGGATTGTTGATGCTAAATTCAATCACTTAGTTAAAGTGGTGTTACCTAACAGAGCTGTGATGGGGGATTAAATGAAAGACCCAGGGGGCCTGGTTCATAAACCTTACTCTTTCCCCATTCCCTGTCAGTCTTCATTTTGGGCAGATACACATTCTTCACTACACTTTCCCACTACAAATGCCTCTTGGTGGGACTGGTAGTTATCAATAACTTGAGATTACTTAAAAAGATTTTATTATGAAACTTTCAGGGGACTTCCCTGGTGGTCTAATGGCTAAGACTCCCAATGCAGGGGCATAGGTTCGATCCCTGGTTGGGGAACTAAGATCCCACTTGCTACACGGTGCAACCAAACAAGCAAATACACAAGTATAAATATAATTAAAAAAATATTCTCCTAAAAAACTTTTAAAGTAGAGTAGTTTAATGAATCTCAGTGTATTCATTAAAAAAAAAAAAGATCACCATTTTGCCAGTAAGTTTTGTAATTACTTTTGAGTTTTATCCTTTGAGCCTGTCTTTTCTTTCCCTAATACACAGGGGGCATTTGGGAAAACTTCACTTTTGAATTCTCCTTGTTCTAGTAGTCCAGCTTGTAGGTAAGTGCTAATGATCAGTACACACTGTTGGAGATAGTAGCACTGGTTCAGCATGTCCAGAATTGCTACATACCTCTCAAACTGTGCACTAGTCACCTGGGGGTCTTGTGATGTGACACATTCTATGCCTCTGAAATGAAGTCTGAAATCCTGCATTTCCAAACACACGTCTAGGTACTGTCAGTGATGCTGGTCTGAGAAAATTCATTGAGTTGGGAAGTGTTCTTAGAAGGTGAAATCTTGATATTTGGGGTACAAACGATAAGAAAGAAACATCTGATAAGAAGGAAACAAGCTAAGTAGTGCCCAGAAGTTCCTTCCAGAGCTTAAAGTCTTTGAGTCTTTGCTCCTATCCTCTAGCAATTGCAGAAGTAACTAAGCACAGTGTTCCCCGCTACTACTGGGAAGAAAAGCATGCTTAAATTAAGGACTTAAGAGCCCTGAAAAAAACTGCAGTAAGTTTGATCCAGTTTCTGCTGTATAATTAATAGTCCTAGTGTCTAGTTCAATGACTAATGTCTAGTTCTACTGAAGCACGACCCAGGCTGTCACACAGACTTTTCCTTACCTTTTAAAATATTTGTTTCTGTAGGCGGGCAGATGTAAAGCACAGATGAACCAGTCTGTGGAGGTGTGGCCCCCAAATTTTTAATTCTTTTAAACACCCAGGTGATGGAGACTAGGCAGAGTTTGTTATAGTCATGAGAAATGAGAGGAGTGGCTGGAAAGTTCCAAAATATTTGCTCATGATTTCATCTTTGATTATCATGTTGGTGTGGAATTTGGTCAATCAGCCACCACATATTAAGCATCTACTATGTAGACAAACAAGACAGAAATGTCCTAGTGATAGGGGAGACAGAAAATAAACATGTAGCAAACAAATAACTAAGACAATTTCAGGTTCTGAGATGTGTACTAAAGAATTGAAACAGATCCTGCTTTTCCTTGTTTTAGTCTTTACCTCCTTTTGTTTTAATTTAAAATTCTTTTTAATTTTATTTTTGGCTGAAAAGCATGTGGGATCTCAGTTCCCTGACAAGGGATTGAAGCCAAATCCCCTGCATTGGACGCTTGGGGTCTTAACCACTGGACTGCCAGAGAAGTCCCTTTACCTCCTTTTTTCCTTTCTTCTTTCTTTTCTCTTTTTTCTCCTGTCAGTCCTTCCCTTGAACCTTAATTAACATTAGATCTTCAACATGGCTTACAAAGATAGCTCTCAAAAGAATCCTTTGAACTGCAACCAAAGTACTGTCATTTATGAGAAAGAGGCATGAATACCCCCAACATATCCCACCCTTTTAAATTGCAATGTTTTGCAGCATTTACAGGTAAAGAAAATTGCAACTTGGGACAACACCATAACCATATACCCCTCTCTTAATCATATACCCCTCTCTTCTCTCTCCGTATAAAAACTCCTATTCTGCTTCAGCTCAGGGACTTAACTAATTTTGAGGTGCCACCTGACATGCATCAGCTGAATAGCTGAATTTATTTTTTGTTCCTGAACAGAATATAAAAGAGACCATTTTCAGGGGGAGAGACTGCTTTAATTGGGGTGGTCAGGGAAAATGTCTCTGAGGAGGATTCACTTGAACTGAGAGTAAATAATAATTTCAGCTTGAGATAATTTGGGATAGTATGTTCTAAGTAGGAACCATACTTACAAAGTATAGGAAATTTGACAGAAAGAAGAGAACATGGATACAGGTGAGTGAGTGAGGAAAGAAGGGCCATGTGGGTTAGAAACCTAGAGATTTATGTTTTGTTTTTTTAAATGGCTTTATTAAGACATAATTCAGGGAATTCCCTGGTGGTCCAGTGGTCAGGATTCTCTGTTTTCATTGCCAAGGGACTGGTCAGGGAACTAGGAACCCAGTGAGCCATGTGGTGCCCACTCTCACTGCAAGCCCTGTGCTCAGCACTCAGTCATGTCCGACTCTTTGTGACCCCATGGACTGTAGCCTGCCAGGCTCCTCTGTCCATGGGGATTCTCCAGGCAAGAATACTGGAGTGGTTTGCCATGCGCTCCTCCAGGGGCTCTTCCCAATCCAGGGATAGAACCCAGATCTCCCACACTGCAAGTGGATTCTTTACCATCTGAGCTACCAGGGAAGCCCAAGAATACTGGTGTGGGTAGCCTATCCCTTCTCCAGGGGATCTTCCCAACCCAGGAATTGAACCGGGTTCTCCTTCATTGCAGGTGGATTCTTCACCAGCTGAGCCACCAGGGAAGCTCACCTAGTGAAGTGAAGCGAAAGTCACTCAGTCATGTCTGACTCTTTGTGACCCCATGGTCTATAGCATCCATAGAGTTCTCCAGGCCGGAATACTGAAGTGTGTAGCTGTTCCCTTCTCCGGGGGATTTTCCAAACCCAGGGACTGAACCCAGGTCTCCTGCATTGCAGGCAGATTCTTTACCAGCTGAGCCATGAGGGAAGTCCAGTTTATTTTCTGTGTGTATGAATATGCCTATTCTTGCCATTTCATATAAATGGAATAATACAATATATAGTCTTTTGTAAATAACTTTTCATTTAATAACATTTACAAGGTTCATCCATGTTGTAGCATGTATCAGTACTTCATTCCTTTTTTTTGCAGAATAGTATTACATTGTGTAAATATACTACTTGTGTTTATTCATTCATCAGTTGAGGAATATCTGGGTTGTTTCCACTTTTTGGCTATTATGAATTATGTTGCTATGAATATTTACATACAAGATTTCATATAAAAGTGTTCATAGTGGTTTTATTTCTCTTGGGCGGGTAACTGGGAGTGAAATTGCTATTTCATGTGGTGACTCTGTGTTTAATGTTTAGAGGAACTGTCAAACATTTATCATCTTTTCATTTCAGCAGTCTTAGTGGGTATCTCATTGTGTGTGTGTGTGTTTAATAATATTTATTTATTTGGCTGTGCCAGGTCTTAGTTGTAGCATATGGGATCCAATTCCCTGACCAGAAATCAAACCTGGGCCCCCTGTATTGAGAGTACTAAGTCTTAGCCACTGGACCACCGGGAAAATCCCTGTGTTTATTATACTGTTTTCTTTTTTTTTTTTAATAGTATTATTGAGATGTAATTGACATACAGCACTGTATAACTTTTTAAAAAATTGAAATATAGTTGATTGACAGTGTTATGTTAGTTTCAGGTGTACAGAAAAGTGATTCAGTTATACATGCATATTTAAACTAGAGTATTTATCTTTTTATTGTTAAAATATAACAGTTCTTCATATATTCCAGATACAGGTTCCTTATCAGATATATGATTTGCACATATTTTCTTCCATTCTGTGAGTTGTCTTTTCAGTTTTGTTATTAATTTATTTTTTTATTGAAGGATAATTGCTTTACAGAATTTTGTTGTTTTCTGTCAAACCTCAACATGAATCAACCATAGGTATACATATATCCCCTCCCTTTTGAACTTCTCTCCCATCTCCCACTCCATCCCACCCCTCTAGATTGATACAGAGCCCCTCTTTGAGTTTCCTGAGCCATACAGAAAATTCCCATTGGCTATCTATTTTACATATGGTAATATCAGTTTCCATGTTACTCTTTCCACACTCACCCTCTCTTCCCCTCTTCCCATGTCCATAAGTCTATTCTCTATGTCTGTTTCTCCATTGCTGCCCTGTAAATAAGTTCTTCAGTACCATTTTTCTAGATTCCATATTATGCATTAGAATACAGTATTTATCTTTCTCTTTCTGACTCACTTCACCCTGTATAATAGGTTCTAGGTTCATCCACCTCATCAGAACTGACTCAAATGCATTCCTTTTTATGGCTGAGTACTATTCCATTGTGTATATGTACCACAACTTCTTTATCCATTCATCCGTCAATGGACATCTAGGTTGCTTTCATGTTCTAGCTATTGTAAATAGTGCTGCAATGAACAATGGGATACATGTGTCTTTTTCAATTTTGGTTTCCTCAGGGTATATGCCTAGGAGTGAGATTGCTGGGTCATATGGTGGTTTTATTCCTAGTTTTTAAAGTAATCTCCATACCGTGTTCCATAGTGGCTGTATAATTTACATTCCCACCAACAGTGCAAGAGCGTTCTCTTTTCTCCACACCCTCTCCAGCATTTATTGTTTGTAGACTATTTGATGATGGCCATTCTGACTGGTGTGAGGTGATATCTCATTGTGGTTTTGATTTGCATTTCTCTAATGATGAGTGATGTTGAGCATCTTTTCATGTGTTTGTTAGCCATCTGTATGTCTTTGGAGAAATGTCTGTTTAGGTCTTTTTCCCACTTTTTGATTGGGTTATTTGTTTTTCTGGTATTGAGTTGTATGAGCTGCTTGTATATTTTGGAAATTAATCTTTTGTCAGTTGTTTCAATTGCTATTATTTTCTCCCATTCCAAGGGTTCTCTTTTCACCTTGCTTATAGTTTCCTTTGCTGTGCAAGAGCTTTTAAGTTTAATCAGGTCCCACTTGTTTACTTTTGTTTTTATTTCGGTTTCTCCAGGAGGTGGGTCAGAGGATCTTGCTTTGATTTATGTCATTGAGTGTTCTGCCTGTGTTTTCCTCTAAGAGTTTTATAGTTTCTGGTCTTACATATAGGTCTTTAATCCATTTTGAGTTTATCTTTGTGTGTGGTGTTAGGAAGTGTTCTAATTTCATTCTTTTACATGTTGCTGTCCAGTTTTCCCAGCACCATTTATTGAAGAGGCTGTCTTTGCCCCATTGTATGTTCTTGCCTCCTTTGTCAAAAATAAGGTACCCATAGGTGCATGGGTTTATTTCTGGGCTTTCTATCTTGTTGCATTGGTCTGTATTTCTGTTCTGGTGCCAGTGCCATACTATCTTGATGACTAGCTTTGTGGTATAATCTGAGGTCAGGAAGGTTGATTCCTCCAGCTCCGTTCTTATTTCTCAAGACTGCTTTGGCTATTTGGGGTCTTTTGTGTTTCCATATAAACTGTGAAATTTTTGTTCTAGTTCTGTGAAAAATGCCATTGGTAATTTGATAGGGATCACATTGAATGTGTAGATTGCACTTGGTAGTATAGTCATTTTCACAATATTGATTCTTCCTACCCAGGAACATGGAATATCTCTCCATCTGTTTATGTCATCTTTGACTTCTTTCATCAGTGTCTTATAATTTTATGTGTACAGTTCTTTTGTCTCTTCAGTTCAGTTCAGTCGCTTAGTCATGTCTGACTCTCTGTGACCCCATGAATTGCAGCACGCCAGGCCTCCCTGTCCATCACCAACTCCCGGAGTTCACTCAGACTCATGTCCATTGAGTCAGCGATGCC
>NW_011494869.1:2505048-2507823 GCF_000754665.1 Bison bison bison | reverse complement strand
CATACATGACCACAGGAAAAACCATAGCCTTGACTAGACGAACCTTTGTTGGCAAAGTAATGTCTCTGCTTTTGAATATGCTATCTAGGTTGGTCATAACTTTCCTTCCAAGGAGTAAGTGTCTTTTAATTTCATGGCTGCAGTCACCATCTGTAGTGATTTTGGAGCCCAAAAAAATAAAGTCTGACACTGTTTCCACTGTTTCCCCATCTATTTCGCATGAAGTGATGGGACCGGATGCCATGATCTTTGTTTTCTGAATGTTGAGCTTTAAGCCAACTTTTTCACTTTCCACTTCCACTTTCATCAAGAGGCTTTTGAGTTCCTCTTCACTTTCTGCCATAAGGGTGGTATCATCTGCATATCTGAGGTTATTGATATTTCTCCTGGCAATCTTGATTCCAGCTTGTGTTTCTTCCAGTCCAGCGTTTCTCATGATGTACTCTGCATAGAAGTTAAATAAGCAGGGTGACAATATACAGCCTTGATGGACTCCTTTTCCTATTTGGAATCAGTCTGTTGTTCCGTATTCAGTTCTAACCATTGCTTCCTGACCTGCATACAGATTTCTCAAGAGGCAGGTCAGGTTAGGTCTCCTTAGGTAAGTTTGTCTCCTTAGGTAAGTTTATTCCTAGATATTTAATTCTGTTTGTTGCAATGGTGAATGGGATTGATTCCTTAATTTCTCTTTCTGATTTTTCATTGTTAGATATAGAAATGCAAGTGATTTCTGTGTATTGATTTTGTATCTTGCAACTTTGCTAAATTCACTGATTAGCTCTAGTAATTTTCTGATACTATCTTCAGGGTTTTCTATGTACAGTATCATGTCATCTGCAAACAGTGAGAGCTTTACTACTTCTTTTCCTATCTGAATTCCTTTTTCGTTTTCTTCTCTAATTGCTGTAGCTAGGACTTCCAGAACTATGCTGAATAATAGTGGTGAGAGTGGACACCCTTGTCTTGTTCCTGATCTTAGGGGGAATGCTTTCAGTTTTTCACCATTGAGAATGTTTGCTGTGGGCTTATCATATATGGCCTTTACTATGTTGAGGTAGGTTCTTTCTATGTCCATTTTTTGAAGAGTTTTAATCATAAATGGGTGCTGAATTTTGTAAAAGGCTTTTTCTGCATCTATTGAGATAATCATATGGTTTTTATGTTTCAGTTTGTTAATATGGTGTATCACATTGATTGATTTGCATATGTTGAAGAATCCTTGCATTCTTGGAATAAACCCAACTTGATCATGGTGTATGAACTTTTTGACGTGTTGCTGAATTCTGTTTGCTAAAGTTCTTTGAAGATTTTTGCATCTATGTTCATCAGTGATATTGGCCTGTAGCTTTCTTTTTTTGTGTTGCCTTTGTCTGGTTTTGGTATCAGGGTGATGGCCTCGTGGAATGAGTTTGAAAGTGTCCCTTCCTCTGCAATTTTTGAAAGAGTTTTAGAAGGATAGGCTTTAGCTCTTCTCTAAATGTTTGATAGAATTCTTCTGTGAAGCCATCTGGTCCTGGGTGTCAGGACCAAGCCAACAACAAACTGACCTGAGGGAGGAGTCCCACAGAACAATAAGGAAAAATAAGACTCAGAAATAAAGTGGGGATCAGGGAGCTGATGCCATTCTCAGGCAAAAGCCCAGATCCTAATGCTTGCATGCCTTTTAAATCTCAGATCAGTGATAAAAATATAGAATGTACAGTCCTCAATGTCAAACCTTCAGGCCTTTCATGACTTTATTTAGCCCTTTGGCTAGTGATGCCCTTTCTCACGGAGAAGGCAATGGCACCTCACTCCAGTACTCTTGCCTGGAAAATCCCATAGATGGAGGAGCCTGGCGGGCTACATTCCATGGGGTCAATAAGAGTCGGACACGACTGAGCGACTTCACTTTAACTTTTCACTTTCCTGCATTGGAGAAGAAAATGGCAACCCACTCCAGTGTTCTTGCCTGGAGAATCCGAGGGACAGAAGAGCCTGGTGGGCTGCCGTCTCTGGGGTCGCACAGAGTCGGACACGACTGAAGCGACTAAGCAGCAGCAGCAGCAGCAGCCCTTTCTCAGCAACTCCCTCAAGGCTCTGGTTATGGGAAAAGTCACTAATGGTTTTCCATCAGTCACATCAGTACTTCAATATCTTGTTTTCAAGATGTCCACGATGTACTTTTTACTGCTCCCAGCCCTTTGCCTGGGGGTGATGAAAAACACATTCTTATTTTTCAAAGAGGCCCTGTTAATTATAGTACAGGCCTGTGCATAGCATATTCTTTACACTGGGCTTTTGTTTTTTGGGAGATTTTTGATCACAGCTTCAATTTCAGTGCTTGTAATTGGGTTGTTCATAATTTCTATTTCTTCCTGATCAGTCGTGGAAGGTTGAACTTTTCTAAGAATCTGTCCATTTCTTCCAGGTTGTCCATTTTATTGCCATATCAGATCAGATCAGATCAGTTGCTCAGTCGTGTCCGACTCTTTGCAACCCCATGAATCGCAGCACGCCAGGCCTCCCTGTCCGTCACCAACTCCCGGAGTTCACTCAGACTCACGTCCATTGAGTCAGCGATGCCATCCAGCCATCTCATCCTCTGTCGTCCCCTTCTCCTCCTGCCCCCAATCCCTCCCAGCATCAGAGTCTTTTCCAATGAGTCAACTCTTCGCATGAGGTGGCCAAAGTACTGGAGTCTCAGCTTTAGCATCATTCCTTCCAAAGAAATCCCAGGGCTGATCTCCTTCAGAATGGACTGGTTGGATCTCCTTGCAGTCCAAGGGACTCTCA
>NW_011494869.1:2502688-2504948 GCF_000754665.1 Bison bison bison | reverse complement strand
CATACATGACCACAGGAAAAACCATAGCCTTGACTAGATGAACCTTTGTTGGCAAAGTAATGTCTCTGCTTTTGAATATGCTATCTAGGTTGGTCATAACTTTCCTTCCAAGGAGTAAGCGTCTTTTAATTTCATGGCTGCAGTCACTATCTGCAGTGATTTTGTTCATAATAGTCTCTTAAAATCCTTTGTATTTCTGCACTGTTGTAACCTCTCCTTTTTCATTTCTAATTTTGTTGATTTGACTCTTCTTTTTTTCTTGATGAGTCTGGCTAAAGGTTTGTCAATTTTGTTTATCTTCTCAAAGAACCAGCTTTTAGTTTTATTAATATTTACTATTGTTTCTTTCATTTCTTTTTCATTTATTTCTGCTTGAATCTTTATGATTTCTTTCCTTCTACTAATTTTTGGGGTTTTTGTTCTTCTTATTTCATTTGTTTTAAGTGTAAAGTTAGGCTGTCTATTTGATGTTTTTCTTGTTTCTTGAGGTAGGTTATTGCTGTAAACTTCCCTCTTAGGACTGCTTTTGCTGCATCCCATAGGTTTTGAGTTGTGTTTTCAATGTCATTTGTTTCTAGAAATTTTTTGATTTCCCTTTTGAGTTCTTCAGTAACCTGTTGATTATTTAGAAATGTGTTGTTTAATCTCCATGTGTTTGTGTTTCTTACAGTTTTTTTCTTGTAATTGATAACTAGTCTCATAGTGTTGTGGTTGGAGAAGATGCTTGATAGGATTTCAGTTTTCTTAAATTTACTGCGGTTTGATTTGTGGCCCAAGATGTTGTCTATCATGGAGAATGTTCCATGTGCACTTGAGAAGGTGTATTCTTCTGCATTTACATGGAATGTCCTGAAGATATCAATGACATCCATCTCATCTAATGTATCATTTAAGACTTGTGTTTCTTTATTAATTTTATGTTTTGATGATCTGTCCATTGGTGTAAGTGGGGTGTTAAGGTCTCCTACTATTACTGTGTTACTGTCAATTTCTCCTTTTATATCTGTTAGTGTTTGCCTTATGTATTGAGGTGCTCCTATGTTGGGTGCATAGATATTTACAATTGTTATGTCTTCCTCTTGGACTGATCCCTTGATCATTATGTAGTGTCCTTCCTTATCTCTTGTAATCGTCTTTATTTTAAAGTCTATTTTGTCTGATATGAGGATTGCTACTCCAGCTTTCTTTTGCTTCCCATTTTCATGGAATATATTTTTCCATCCTCTCACTTTCAATCTATATGTGTCTTGAGGTCTAATGTAGGTTTCTTGTAGACAGCATATATATGGGTCTTGTTTTTTGTATCCATTCAGCCAGTCTGTGTCTTTTGGTTGGAGCATATAATCCATTTACATTTAAAGTAATTATTGATATATATGTTCCTGTTGCCATTTTCTTAATTGTTTGGGATTGATTTTGTAGATCTTTTTTCTTTTCTTGTATTTCTTGACTATATAAGTCCCTTTAACATTTTTTGTAAAGCTGATTTGGTGGTATTGAATTTTCTCAACTTTTGCTTGTCTGAAAAGCTTTTGATTTTTCTGTCAGTTCTGAATGAAATCCTTGCTGGATACAGTAATCTTGGTTGTAGATTTTTTCCCTTTCAGTACTTTAAATATATCCTGCCATCCCCTTCTGGCCTGCAGTTTCTGCTGAAAGATCAGCTATTAAGCTTATGGGGTTTCCCTTGTATGTTACTTGTTGCTTCTCCCTTGCTGCTTTTGATATTCTTTCTTTGTGTTTAGTCTTTGTTAGTTTGATTAGTATGTGTCTTGGCATGTTTCTCCTTGGGTTTATCCTGTATGGAACTCTTTGTACCTCTTGGACTTGATTGACTATTTCCTTTTCCATGTTGGGAAAATTTTCAACTATAATCTCTTCAAAATTTTCTCATACTCTTTGTTTTTCTCTTCTTCTTCTGGGACCCCTATTATTCGAGTGTTGGTGTGTTTAATATTGTCCCAGAGGTCTCTGAGACTATCCTCAGTTGTTTTCATTCTTTTTACTTTATTCTGATCTTCAGGAGTTATTTCCACCATTTTATCTTCCAGCTCACTGATTTGTTCTTCTACTTTAGATATTCTGCTGTTGATTCCTTCTAGAGTATTTTTAATTTCAGTAATTGTATTGTTTGCATGTTTATTCTTTAATTCTTCTAGGTCTTTGTTAATTGATTCTTGCATTTTCTCCATTTTGCTTTCAAGGTTTTTGATCATCTTTACTATCATTATTCTGAATTCTTTTTCAGGTAGTTTGCTTA
>NW_011494869.1:2501038-2501722 GCF_000754665.1 Bison bison bison | reverse complement strand
GAAATCTTGCAGGTCAGGAAGCAACAGTTAGAAGTGGACATGGAACAACAGACTGGTTCCAAATAGGAAAAGGAGTTCGTCAAGGCTGTATATTGTCACCCTGCTTATTTAGCTTATATGCAGAGTACATCATGAGAAATGCTGGACTGGAAGAAGCACAAGCTGGAATCAAGATTGCCGGGAGAAATATCAATAACTTCAGATATGCAGATGATACCACCCTGATGGCAGAAAGTGAAGAGGAACTGAAAAGCCTCTTGATGAAAGTGGAAGTGGAAAGTGAAAAAGTTGGCTTAAAGCTCAACATTCAGAAAACGAAGATCATGGCATCCGGTCCCATCACTTCATGGGAAATAGATGGGGAAACAGTGGAAACAGTGTCAGACTTTATTTTTTTGGGCTCCAAAATCACTACAGATGGTGACTGCAGCCATGAAATTAAAAGACACTTACTCCTTGGAAGGAAAATTATGACCAACCTAGATAGCATATTCAAAAGCAGAGACATTACTTTGCCAACAAAGGTTCGTCTAGTCAAGGCTATGGTTTTTCCTGTGGTCATGTATGGATGTGAGAGTTGGACTGTGAAGAAGGCTGAGCACCGAAGAATTGATGCTTTTGAGCTGTGGTGTTGGAGAAGACTCTTGAGAGTCCCTTGGACTGCAAGGAGATCCAAACAGTCCA
>NW_011494869.1:2470614-2500906 GCF_000754665.1 Bison bison bison | reverse complement strand
TGAACTCCGGGAGTTGGTGATGGACAGGGAGGCCTGGCGTGCTGCGATTCATGGGGTCTCGAAGAGTCGGACACGACTGAGTGACTGAACTGAACTGAACTGAGGTTTAGTTCTCTGGTAGTCTAGGGTCTTGGAGTCAGTTCTCCCACTCCAAAGGCTCAGGGCTTGATCTCTGGCTTCATCCTCAAAACTCCTGAAGGTCAGTGAGATGGTGAGGTTCACAGAGGTGAAATGACCAGCCCCTGGCCACCCAGATAGCATTAGGCAGAGCCAGGATCTGTCTTTTGAGTTCAGTGATTCAGCCAAAAGTAAAAACTCTGCCAGCCTTGACTGGGTGCCTGGTGCTGGGCACACAGCAGTGAACGAGACAACCAGAGAACTCTGCCTTGTGAGGGGAGTCTCTCGCTGACACACATGTAGGTGTGAGGTCTCGCACTCCTCTTTCAGAATTTCAGCGTCGAGACCACTTCTGAACAGAGCTATAACATGGTAACACTCTCTGAAATACATCCCGATATGCCCAGACGAGCCATGGGCCTCTCTCTCTTGTGGGGAGAAGGAATTGGCACCCCATGACAAGTCCGGTGACAAATCTCCATCACTGAGGGCTGGCACCTCCTTTTACTCTGTCTTTTCAGTTTTTTGTTGGGATGGTGTCCTTTGAAACACAAGTGTTTAATTTTAATTAAGCTTGACATCTCTTTCTTTCTCTAGTTGCATGTGCTTTTAATGTCATATCTAAGAAACCATTGCCTGACCAAAAGTCATGAAGACTTGCTTCTATGCTTTCTTTTAAGGTTTTACACTCTCAGCTCTTACATAAAGGCCTATGATCTGTTTGAGTTCATTTTTGTTCTGTATGTGGTGTGAGGTAGAGGTCCAACTTCATTCTTTTATATACTGATGTCAGATTACCCTAGCACAATTTATTGAAAAAATTACTCTTTCCTTATTGAATGGTCTTTGCACCGTTTCAAAGATCATTTCACCATTTATGTGTAGGTTTTTTAGGGGCTTTCTATCCCATTGATCTAGTTGTCTGTCTTCATACCACAACATTGTCTTAATTTCTATAGCTCCAGTAAATTTTGAAATCAGAACTATTGTTTTTTCCTGTACTATTTTAGCATCAGCTTGTCAATTTATGCAAAAAAAAAAAAAAAAAGCCACCTGGGATTTTGATAGGAGTTACTTTGAATCTGTAAATCAGCCTGGGGAGTATTACCCTTTTAACAATATTAAGTCTTCTGATCAATAAGCATAGATATTTTCCCATTTATTTAGATTTTTAATTCTTTCAATATTTTTATGCTTTTCAATTAATGGATTTTACACCTTTGTTAAATTTATTACTAAGTACTTTATTTCTGATGCTATTGTAAATTAAATTGTTTTTTGAATTTCGCTTTCGTATTGTTTGCTAATGTGTAGGAGTAGATGTGTTATTTGCTTATTCATTTGTATCCTACAACCTTGCTAAACTCCATTACTGGTTCTAATATTTTTTAAGTGAATTCCTTAGGGTTTTCTCTACATAATACATGTTATTTTCAAATAGAGATCATTGCGCTTCTTCCTTTTCAATCTTTTTGGCTTCCTGGTGGCTCAGATGGTAAAAAACTGCCTGCAATGCAGGAGACACGGGTTTGATCCCTGGGTTGGGAAGATCCCCTGGAGAAGGGAATGGCTACCCGCTCCAGTATTCTTGCCTGGGAAATCCCATGGACAGAGGAGCCTGGCAGGATACAGTTAATGGGGTCGCAAAGAGTCCGACACAACTGAGTAACTAACACTTACTCATTTTCAATCTCTATACCATTTCTTTCTTGCTCAATTGACCTGGATAGAACTTTCAATATATTATTGAATAAAAGGGTAAGAATGGACATCCTTATCTTGTTCCTGGTCTTGGCGGGGAAAGTATTCATTCCTTCACCATTATGCTTAGCTGTGGGTTTTTCATAGATGCTCGTTTCAGTTTAAGCAAGTTTCCTTCTATTTTTAGGTTACTAAGTATTTTTAATCATGAAAGGTTTTCAGATTTTTGTCAAGTGCTTTTTCCCCCCTTGTACCTATTGAGGTGACCAAATGATTATTGTTCTTTATTCTATTAATATGGTGCATTACATTAATTGATTTCCCAATGTAAAGTGAACCTTGTATTCCTAGGATAATTCCAACTTGGTTTTAGTGTATAATTCTTTTTATATGTTACTGCATTCAGTTGACTAGTATCTGTTGAGGCTTTTGCATCTATATTCATAAGAGATATTGGTATGTAGGGTTTTTTGGTAAACATGTCTTTCTGGTTTTTGTATTAGAATAATACTGGCCTCATAGAAAAAAACTGAGACGTGTTTCCTCCTTTCCTGTATTTTGAAAGAGTTTGAGAGCATTCATATTAATTCTTTAAATGTTTTGTGAAATTCACCAGTTGAGCCATTTGGGTTTGGGATTTTCTTTGGTGGAAATTTTTAATTACTAATCCAGTCTCTTGTCTTAGGCCTTTTGAGACTTTCTGTTTCTTCTTCAGTTGATTCTGATAGTTTGTTTGTTACGTAATTTGTTGGCATATGGTTGTTCATGATATTTTCTTATAATTCTTTTTTTCTTATAAGCTCAGTAGTAATGTTCCTTCTTTCATTTCTGATTTTAGTGATTTTAGTCTTCTCTCTTCTCAATCAGTCTAGCTAAAACTTTGTCACTTTTGTTGATCTTTTCAAAGAATGAAATTTGATTTTATTTTCTTCCCTCGTTCCCCGTTCTCCATGTCCACAATTTCCACTCTCATTTTTATTGTTTTCTTCTTTCTGCTTTCTCTGAGTTTTGTGTGCTTTCCCTCCACACCCCCTCCCTGTTACTTAAGGTGGAGATTTAGTTTATAGATTTGAGTTTTTTTGTGTGTATTGGCATTTATAGCTAAAAATTTTCCTCTAGGCACTGTTCTATCTCCAGCCTATAAGTTTTGGTTTTTTGTGTCTTCATATTTATTTGTTCTTTTTTTTTCTAACATTTTCTATGTCCCTTATTGGTATTCTCTGTTGGATAGGATATTGTCAACATCAGTTCAATTCAGTCGCTCAGCCATGTCCGACTCTTTGTGACCCCAGGGACCGCAGCACGCCAGGCCTCCCTATCCATCACCAACTCCCAGAGTTTACCCCAACTCATGTCCATTGAGTCGGTGATGCCATCTGAATGAGAGGGTAACAGGCAGGAAGGCCAGGGGTCTCCAAACGGAGGAAATAGGCTGCAAGTGTCAAACATTTTTATCTCTCTTAAGTGGCAGGAGAAAACAAACTAGCGATATTTTTTTTCCTTCTATTCAAATTTAAAAGGAGGTTTCTCTTAAAATGCTGTGTTGCCATAATGACACCTGGTTTCACCTGAAGTTAATTAACTATTCTCAAATCTTGAGTTAACCAATGCATTTTTCTTATGGAAATGTTTGTCTGAAGCTATGTTAATGTACTATGCATTTACCCCAGACTTTGTCTTCAAGTCAGTTCCACCTAATGGCTCAGAACCTACTTGACAAACCAGTATGTTATACTCAGATATTGTTCCCCTAATCTATGTAAACCAAACTATTTGTATGGTAATCTGCCCTTCTGTAAGATTGAAGTCAATCATTTTATGGCCCAGGATGAATCATCTGGTGCCAAGATTATTCCAAAATGCATCTTCTGGATGGGGGGCCTGGTGCAATTCTGAGTTTTAAGACATTCCTTTCTGGCTCAGAGGTTAAAGCATCTGCCTGCAATGTGGGGGACCTGGGTTCGATCCCTGGGTCAGGAAGATTCCCTGGAGAAGGAAATGGCAACCCACTCCAGTATTTTTGCCTGGAGAATCCCGTGGATGGAGGAGCCTGGTAGGCTACAGTCCATGGGGTCGCAAAGAGTCGGACACGAATGAGCGAATTGTTGTTATTGTAGTGACTATATAACATCCAGCTGAAGACTAGCATGGGGGTAGTCTTTCTGCCCCCTTCTGATATGATTAGGCCCAGATATCTAACAGGTTGCTGACAAAGCTGAGTCTTTTCTCTTGATGCCTTGTAACCGCAGCCTGCCAGAAAGTTTAAGAAATCTTCTGAGGCTTGTGAACAAGCTTCCTCTGTCTCAGCACAGAGCAAAATATCATCTACATAACATATTGTAACACCACTGCATCAGAGGTATTAAAGTTTTGAAGATCCCGTAACAAACTTTGTCCAAATAAGTAAGGACTGCCATGAAATCCCTGGGGCAAAACTGTCCAGGTTAACTGAGAAGCTGGCTGTGTAGGGTCTTCAAAGGCAAATAGAAATTGACTTTCCTCCACCAAAGGCACTGAATAGAAGGCATCTTTCAAATCAATTACTGAGAAATATTTGGCTTGTTCAGGAATTTCAGACAATAGAGTATAAGGATTAGGCGCCATGGGTGTGTAAAGGAACTACCGCCTCATTTATTGTTCATAAATCTTGAACTAGTCTCCATTTACCATTTGATTTCTTTATACCCAAAATAGGAGTGTTGGATGGACTGTTACAGGGAACTAATAGTCCCTGCTCCTTTAAATTTTCGATGATGGGTTTTAACCCTTCCTTAACCTCAGGTTTCAGTGGATACTGCTTCTTATGTGGAAATAAGTGTGGGTCTTTGATCTTGACAACTACAGGAATAGCATTTTCTGCTCAACCCACAGATTTTCCATCAGCCCATACTCTAGGATTTACGTTTTAACTAAAGGGAGAGAAAGGGAGGACTCCATATTCATGAAAACAGAGGCATGGACCTTGCTCAGTATATCCCTTACCAAAAGGGGTGAGGGAGACTCTGGCATGATCAGAAACTCCTGTGAAAATAGCACAGAATCCCAGTCAGAACTTACAGAAAAAGTACCTTTTGACTTGTCCAGACATTCCCATTACAGAAGCGGATCAGGAAGAAAGTGGGCCAAGGGCTTCAGTAAGCACGGAGTAAGTTGCCCCAGTGTCTAAAAGGATATCAACAGATTGGCCTCCCACAGTTATTAATACTCGGGGTTCCTCAGGTGTAATTAGGATGGGAGCTTGTGTGGGGACCCCCGAGCACCTTCAGTCCTGATTGTCTTGAGGGTCTGACCCCTGAGACCTACACCTCTGGGGGCAGTCTCTCTTCCAGTGTGGTCCTTTGCAGACCGTACATGAAGCCGGGGGCAGCTTAGATGCCTGAGGGCAATCCCGCTTGAGGCGCCTCTCCTTTCCACAGTAATAGCAAGCCCATCCCTTTCCACCTGGGTCCCTCTGGGGATTTTTCTCAGGCTGTTTAAGAACGGTTTTCATAGCCATTGCAAAGGCTTCTGCCTGTTCCTTTGTCTTTCTCTGCCTTTCTTTCTTTTCCTCATATTCCCTACCATAAAAGACTGATTTGGTCCATACACCCGTTTTAATAGCTTACGGTGGATATCTGGAGCTGACTGAGTGAGAAATCTATCTTTTAAGATCACTTTTCCCTCATTTTCTTCAGAACCGGTCTAATTGTAAAACAGTATTATACTTAAGAGACCCTCCAACTGGCCACCGTTCGCCGTCCTCCAGTGGGTACTGCGGCCATGCAGTGTCACATAGGAAGACCAGGTGTGTCTTCTTTAAGCCCTGGAGATCAAATCTATCCCAGTTTTTCAAGATACAGTTCAAAGGAGTGAGGCTGGAATTGTTAGCTCCCATCTGTAAGAGAGAAAAAAAGCGACCAGCGCCATCTTTCTACTGGAGGCATCTCTCCCTGCTCTAGATGGGGGTGTAGACAGACTTTACAACAAAAGCTTTTCCTTCCAGGTCAGACTTAGTCTGTCCCTGCATGACTGATGCAGGCGTCATACTCGTCCCTCCTGGTTCTACCACTGAGACGGGGTGGGGATGCAGCAGGAGTAGACCTGATGGCATGCCTGACTGACGTCCAGCTCTTCACCATTAAAACCTTGCTTGCCTCTGATACCAGCTGGGGTGCAATCAGAGTAACCTTCCGGAATACCTCCCAGGCTAAACTGCTGGGGGAAACATTCGTCACCTGAGTGCCTGTGCACGACCCTGAATATATTCCTGACCACAATAAGACCAATACAAACATAATACTGAGATGTTCCTTCCAAGTGTCACCACACCAGTATAAGAGCCTCCTCTGGTCCACGAAGAACCATTGATACCAAAGGAAAAAACCCGTTGCAGTTCCAATCTGAGTAACCTTTAACCTCAGAGATACTCTGGGAGCTAGAGCTCCACCTAGCTTCTGAACTTTTAATTCCCAGCGAGGCTAGGCACTTCCTGACTACCAATCCAAGTTTTGGACCTAAGTCACAGTACACAGTAACAGCATAGATCATAAGTCCCTTGAAAGTCCCTATGGTCCGATAGATTAGGTTAGTACTTCTAATTCCCAAGGAGTTATGAAATGGTCAAAGAGACTGAAAAGTTTGACCGAGAAAGGAGAGTTCGGTCCACACACTTTGCCCATTTCTGGTTGGTTCCCGAAGGAGACATTTGGTGCCTCTTGACATTGGCAGGTTGGTATAAACCCCCAACAGGTTTCTGCCAGAAGCTGTATGGGATCACCGTGGAACCGCAGAGCAGGGCTCCTCACTTGCTTCATGCAGGGCGTTTCATTCATTCACTCAAGCACACTGTAGAGTTAGTAAAGTACAGCAGAAAATGTGTTCGCTAGGAGAACAAAGAACTAGAGCTCCAAGCGTCCTTAACTTGTCCTAAAGGATCCTGACGAGCCCCCAAGATGAAAGGTTGTTGCTGAATGAAAAGACGCCGGGATTCTTGGCCTCCGGAGGAGAAGGATTCAATCTGGGGCCAGAGACGAGGCTTGATTGCTCAGAGCTTTTGTGTAATAAAGTTTTATTAAAGTATAAAGGAGATAGAGAAAGCTTCTGACATAGGCATCAGAAGAGGGCAGAAAGAGTACCCCCCTGCTAGTCTTCAGCAGGATGTTATATAGTCACTAGCAGTCTGTTAATGAAAGAAAGGAATGTCTTTAAACTCAGAATGGCACCAGGCCCCCCCATCCAGAAGATGCATTTTGGGATAATCTTGGCACCAGATGATTCATCCTGGGCCATAAAATGATTGACTTGAATCTTGTAGAAGGGCAGATTACCATACAAATAGTTTGGTTTACATAGATTAGGGGAACAATATCTGAGTATAACATACTGGTGTGTCAAGTAGGTTCTGAGCCATTAGGTGGAACTGACTTGAAGACAAAGTCTGGGGTAAATGCATAGTACATTAACGTAGCTTAAGACAAACATTTCCATAAGAAAAATGCATTGGTTAACTCAAGATTTGAGAATAGTTAACTTCAGGTGAAACCAGGTGTCATTATGGCAACACAGTATTTTAAGAGAAACCTCCTTTTAAATTTGTATAGAAGGAAAAAAATATTGCTAGTTTGTTTTCTCCTGCCACTTAAGAGAGATAAAAATGTTTGACACTTGCAGCCTATTTCCTCTGTTTGGAGACCCCTGGCCTTCCTACCTGTTACCCTCTCATAACCATCTCATCCTCTGTCATCCCCTTCTCCTCCTGCCCTCAATCTTTCCCAGCATCAGGGTCTTTTCCAGTGAGTCAGCTCTTCACATCAGGTGGACAAAAGTATTGGAGTTTCAGCTTCAAGATCAGTCCTTCCAATGAATACTCAGGACTGATCGCCTTTATACTTTCCTTTAATTCCTCAAATATAATGTCCTTTAATTCTTTGAACATATTTACAATAGGGGGGCTTTGAAATTTTTGTTAAGTTCAACATCTAGGCCCCCACCAAAGCAGTTTCTAGAGCCTACTCTTTGTTTTCTTCTTGTCATGGGTCACACTTCCTGTTTCTTTGCATGTCTCATGATTTTTTTTTGTTGAAAACTGAACTGTTATAATAACATATTGTAGCAACTCTGGATTTTGACCCCTGTCTTACCTGGGGCTTATTTTCTTATTTATTTCTTCAATGACTTGGCTGGAACAGTTCACAGAAATCTCTTTTCCCCAGTGTGCAATCTCTGATGTTACTCCTCAAAGAGTGATATTTTGATCATGTGCAAAGTCTCTCTGACCACCAGGGATTATATTAGTTTTAGCAGTATTCTGTCTGTTTCCCTGGTCTCCCTGTTAAGCTACTAGTTGATCTGACTTGATTGTAACACTCACAGCCTTAAGTCTCCAGTAGTTGCTAACTCATTACTCTATTGTTTTTGACAAAGTCTGGGGCATAAGTTGTTCCACAGTTTAATATAACTAAAGTCAGGCCCCTTTGTTTACTGCTCTGAGCTCAGAAGGGCTCTTCTTACCTGTCTTTTTCCCCGCTTTACTCTCTTAAACTTCTAGAGAGTAGAAGAGCCTCTGCTACCATTTTGTTTGCTGCTACTGGTTTAAAGCATCTTAGCTGCTGCTGCTGCTGAGTTGCTTCAGTCGTGTACAACTCTGTGCAGCCCATAGACGACAGCCCACCAGGGTCCCCCGTCCCTGGGATTCTCCAGGCAAGAAAGAACACTGGAGTGGGTTGCCATTCCCTTTTCTAATTCATGAAAGTGAAAAGTGAAAGTGAAGTTGCTCAGTCGTGTCCAACTCTTTGCGACCCCATGGACCACAGCCTACCAGGTTCCTCCGTCCATGGGATTTTCCAGGCAAGAGTACTGGAGTGCGTTGCCATTGCCTTCTCTAAGCATCATCTTAGAGACTCCTCTTAACTGTTTACCACCAAAATCTCCATTGATTTTGACAACATCCCATGTTGTCTTCCCAGTAACGTTATGTCCTCTTAGGGAGAGCTGCTGAATTCTCTGTTCTTATGGCCTTCCTCTCCCCCATCCCCTAAGCAGAAACTGTACTATCGCATCAGAGTAATGTGGGAGTGAGGACCATGGTCCACTGCTAAATGATAAACCTGTCTTGCTCCACGAGTAGGGCATTGGATGTGCATGGTAGCCCTAGTCTTTTTGGCTTGCCCTGCTGCCACAGAACTTTTGAGTGAGTTGGGGTAGTTGGGGGAAGTTGGGACCCAATATTCTCAGCTTTTAGTGGCTAGCTTCCACCCTATGAGTGGGACCTGGAATTTGGACGGGAGTCCCAGTCCAGGTTCCTGCCTGAAACAGGGATGATATGCTGGCCACCTGCTCTTCCTTGGGTGGAATCCATAGTCACAGACTAGGAGCTGAGGGGAAAGGGAGCCCTGTCTTCTTTGACCTCCCTGCTTGAAGTAGAACTTCTGTCATACTGAGCTGAGAGGAGATAGGATCAGAGAAGTGGCTCAAATACCATAGACTCTTCCTATTCTTATCAGGATTTACCAAACTTTCTTGAATAAATGTTTCTTCATTTTCTGTATACTCTTAGGACAATATCCAGAAATTATAAATGATTGTTTAAAAACAATGATTTTCACTAGTTAAATGTTTGTTTCAGTGGGGAGATGAGCTTCTCACACTGCCATTCCAGAAGTGTGGTCACCTTAGGAAGTTTTATCTCCCCATCACTTTTTAGTGTGAAAAATTCTAAACAGCAGAGTTGAAAGAATTTTGATAGTGAATACCCATACTCTCCTTACCAAGATTCTACCATTAACATTTTGTTATAGCTGTTGTATCATATATCTGCCCTATTTGTCTATCAATCACTCTGAGGTATTTTTGGATAAAGTGCAGAGTTACTGATGTCAGTAACTTCTAAATTCTCCAGCATGTATATCATTAACTAGAATTTCATATTTGTTTACAGTTTTTTTCTTGTGAGATTAAATTTGCATACAATGAAGTACATAAATCTTAAGAGTATAATCATTGAGTTTTGATATATTCATGCACCTGTGCAACCCAAACTCCTCTATCCTGATATGAAACATTTCCATCACACAACAAAGTTCCCTCATGTCTCTTCCCAGTCAGTCACCACCACCTCTCTGCCCCCAGAGGCAACCGCCGTTATGATTTTTTTCCTACCATTTATTAGTTTTTTTCCTGGCTTAGAACTGTACACATTAAGACATTATAGAGTATGTACAAATTAGGACATTATATATTACATGAACTCTTTCATGTGAAAGTTCTTTCATTTAACCTGATGCTTTTGTGAGGCATCCATGTTACATGTATCAGTAGTTTATTCCTTTTTATTTCTGAATAATATTACATGTATGAATTTAACAACTTATTTCTCCATTTTGCTTTTACAGTCACCTGGGCTATAATTTACTGGAGGACTTTATGCAGAGAATTGACATTAATTTACTCTTAAGATAGGTCATTCTGGTTATTAAATTGGAGGCAAACCATGAAGGCAGGCAGGAAGAGACCTGGTAGGGGGTTCTTACAGCAGTTCAGGTGAGATTTGAGGTTGGTTTGGATGAACATTATCATTGGAGATGATGAGAGGTGACCTGATTCAGGGTATATTTTGGAAGTCAAGCTAATAGGATTTGCTGATGGACAGGATGTAGAAAGTGAAAGAAAAGAAAGAATCAAAGAGGACTGTATTCCCCTAAGCCATTCCTAAAACCAAACTTTGCCATTGTGAAGGTGGAGAAGCAATAAAAAAAGAAGCCATGAATTTTCTGCTTAGAGATTTGGCTAAAAAGCAGTTGGAAGGTAATCGCTAAGCAAGTATTTGCCAAATGCTTCCAGGAGCAATCGATTAGTTCATATGTTACATTCTGTGAACACATGCAGCTCGTTAGACAACCAGCATAATTTTCAGCTTCTCTTCCTATGATAATATCACTACTAAAAATACAAGTCAACTTAATTTTTGAACCTCTGTTTCATCTACCCTGCTACCTGCCACCTCACTTGACCTAACACTTCAGAGCTGTTGACTTTAAGATTCAACTTCCCTTATTTCTCTCTGACAGGAAACTCTTAAATGTTGGTTATTTCTTATCTGAATCTTTAAATATGTCACTGTGTTTCATGATTGGCCTTTTAAAAAGTATTACGTAAAGAATGATCCCTTTACACGTAATGAGGCTGAGATCAAGGTTTCATTAAATAAACAGGTATTTATTTATTGAGTGCCTTCTAGATGCTGGGAACTGTACTAGACCTTGGTTATACCACAGTGAATAAGATAGACCTTACCCTAAAAGAGCTCAAATTGGGAGGTTTTATTACAATGTGATAAACACTTGAATAGAAAGAAAGCCTGTAAAAGTTGTACTCAGAGGCTTAAGTTTCAACCAGGAAAAATTCCAGAGGATCTATTTCAGTTGAGGACTGAGGGATAAAAAAAAAACAAAAAACAAAAAAATGAGCCAGAAAAGTTGAAGGTGGAACAGAACAGGATATTCCAGGTGGGAGAAGCAGCATGATTTAAAATCCAGACATGTATGTGGTACACTGGTAGAACTTCAAATATGAGATGGGGGAAGTCAAGTCTAAGAGGGGGTTACTAGAGAGGGATGTGAGGGGACAGATCAGGAAGGCTTCCTAAACTCTACTAAGGAATCTGGACTTTCTGAGTTTTCAATAACAGTGTAGGTATTGGATTGATGTGTGCAGCATTGGAGGCAGGAAGACCAGTCAGTGGTTCAGGAAGGAGATGATGGTGGCATGGACAAAGTAGTGCAGAGAAGCTTTGGCGGGGAGGAGATGTACATGAACTTAAGACATGTTGATGAGGTAGCATTGATCAGCAGGAGAAGTCAAGGGCAAAGTCCAGGTTTTTGATATGGTAGCGGGTTGAAAACGTGGAAAGGAGACCCAGGAGAGATGATATGTGCCGTGATTGAAGGTGGAAGGGAAACTCATGAACACAGTGTTTGGACATGTTGAGTCTGAGGTATCTTCTGAGATGTTCAAGATATGTTGAATTGGTGGTTGGACTTCAGATATAGAACTCAGAGAAGTCTCCGCTGGAGAATATACATTTGTGGGTCATCTGTATATAGGTGGTTTTTAAAATTGTGGGCATGGTTGAGATAGTCTTAAGAGAAAGCATACAGTGAAGAGAGAAGAGAATCTGTGCTGAGTCTATGTTAAGTAACTGCAACATTTAACAGCTAGATAAAAGAGAAAATTTCTACAAAAAACTGAGAAGGGGCCAGAGGAAAACTAGCATAGTATTTCAAGGAGATATATATATATCAGAGTTCCAAAGAATAGCAAGGAGACATTAGAAAGCCTTCCTAAGTGATCAACGCAAAACAATAGAGGAAAAAGATAGAATGGGAAAGACTAGAGATCTCTTCAAGAAAATTAGAGATACAAGGGAACAATTCATGCAAAGATGGGCTTAATAAAGGACAGAAATGGTATGGACCTAACAGAAGCAGAAGATATTAAGAAGAGGTGGCAAGAATACACAGAACTATACGAAAAAGATCTTAATGACCCAGATAACCATGATGGTGTGATCACTCACCTCAGTTTAGTTCAGTTCAGTTGCTCAGTCATGTCCAACTCTTTGCGACCCCATGAATTGCAGCACGCCAGGCCTCCCTGTCCATCATCAACTCCTGGAGTTCACTCAAACTCACGTCCATCAAGTCGGTGATGCCATCCAGCTATCTCATCCTCTGTCGTCCCCTTTTCCTCCTGCCCCCAATCCCTCCCAGCATCAGAGTCTTTTCCAATGAGTCAACTCTCTGCATGAGGTGGCCAAAGTACTGGAGTTTCAGCTTTAGCATCATTCCTTCCAAAGAACACCCAGGGCTGATCTCCTTTAGAATGGACTCACCTAGAGTGAGACGTCCTGGAGTGTGAAGTCAAAGGGGCCTTGGGAAGCATCACTATGAACAAAGCTAGTGGAGGTGATAGAACTACAGCTGAGCTGTTTCAAATCCTAAAAGATGATGCTGTGAAATTGCTGCACTCAATATGCTAGCAAATTTGGAAAACTCAGCAGTGGCCACAGGACTGGAAAAGGTCAGTTCTCATTTCTTTCTTTCGCAAAGAAAGGCAATGCCAAAGAATGTTCAAACTACCACACAATTGCAGTCATCTCACACGCTAGCAAAATGATGCTCAAAATTTTCCAAGCTAGGCTTCAACAGTACATGACCTGAGAACTTCCAGGTCAAGCTGGGTTTAGAAAAGGCAAAGAAACCAGAGATCAAATTACCAACATTCCCTGGATCATAGAAAAAGCAAGAGCATTCCAGAAAAACATCTACCTCTGCTTTACTGGTAAAGAATCTGCCTGCAATGTGGGAGACCTGGATTCGATTTCTGGGTTGGGAAGATACCTTGGAGAAGGGAACAGCTACCCACTCCAGTATTCTGGCCTGGAAAATTCCATGGACTGTATAGTCCATGGGGTCGCAAAGAGTCAGACACAACTGAACGACTTTGATTTTCACTTTTTCTGCTTTATTGACTATGCCAAAGCCTTTGACTGTGTGGATCACAACAAACTGTGGAAAATTCTTCAAGAGATGGGAATACCAGACCACCTTACCTGCCTCCTAAGAAACAACAGTTTCTTAGGTCAAGAAACAACAGTTAGAACCGGACATGGAACAATGGACTGGTTCCAAATCAGGAAAGGAGTATGTCAAGGCTGTATATTGTCACCCTGGTTATTTAACTTATATGCTGAGTTTATCATGTGAGATGCTGGGCTGGATGAAGCACAAGCTGGAATCAAGATTTCTGGGAGAAATATCAATAGCCTCAAATATGTAGATGACACCATCCTTATGGTAGAAGCTAAGAAGAGCTAAAGAGACTCTTGATGAAAGTAAAAGAGGAGAGTGAAAATGCTAGCTTAAAACTCAACATTCAAAAAACAAGGAACATGGCATCGGGTCCTGTCACTTCATGGCAAATAGATGGGGAAACAATGGAAACAGTGACAGACTTTATTTTCTTGGGCTCCAAAATCACTGCAGATGGTAAGTATAGCCATGAAATTAAAAGATGCTTGCTCCTTGGAAGAAAAGCTATGACCAACCTAGACAGCATACTAAAAAGCAGAGACATTACTTTGCCAACAAAGGTCCATCTAGTCAAAGCTGTGGTTTTTCCAGTAATCATGTATGGATGTGAGAGTTGAAAGCTGAGCGCCAAAGAATTGATGTTTTTGAACTATGGTGTTGGAGAAGACTCTTCAGAGTCCCTTGGGCTTCAGGAAGATATAACCAGTCAATCCTAAAGGAAATTAGTCCTGAATATTCATTGGAAGGAGTGATGCTGAAACTGAAGCTCCAATATTTTGGCCACCTGATGAGAAGAACTGACTCATTGGGAAAGACCCTGATGCTGGGAAAGATTGAAGGCAGGAGGAGAAGGGGATGACAGAGGATGAGATGGTTAGATGGCATCACTGACTCAATGGACATGAGTTTGAGCAAGCTCTCGGAGTTGGTGATGGACAGGGAAGCCTGGCATGCTGCAGTCCATGGGATTGTAAAGAGTTGGACATGACTGAATGACTGAACTGACTGATTTCAAGCAAAGTAAAAGTGAAAGTCCCTCAGTCATGTCCAGCTGTTTGCGACCCTAGGGACTATTCAGCCCGTGGAATTCCCCAGGTCAGAATATTGGAGTGGGTAGCCTTTCCCTTCTCCAGGGGATGAAATAGTCAATAAAGTCAATTGTTGCTGAGAGTTCAAATCAAATGAAAATTGGAAAGTGTTCATAGGGTTGAGTGAGCAAAATGGAATTTAATTTTTGTTGTTAGAGTTGTTTAGAGAAGGAGGAAAAATCCAGATTGAAGTGAGTTGAGGAGGAAGTAGAAGGTAAGAAAATAAAGTCAATGAATGCAGATAATTCTTTAGAGAAGTTTGGCTGTGAAGGTGCTGACAGAGGGGCCAGTGTTTGGTTAAGGATGTGGGAATGAGGGAGAGTTTTTCCAAGATGGTAGAGACTTGAGTAAGTTAAAAGCCAGAGAGAAGGATTCAGTTGAAGAGAAACTGAGTTCAGAAGAAAGGCAGTGAATAATAAAAATATATAGTTCTTAAAAAGGTGAGAAGGGGCTGAAATACAAAACTATGATGGTCTTAACAGGAGATAGACTAACATCTATATTGTAACCCAAGATAAGAATGAAGACAGAATGCTAAGGGGGGTTTGGTTATTTGTACAGAGTGGTTGAGAAATTGGTATCTGATGGTTTTCCTTTCTCTTGGGAAGGAGGGGAAGGCATGTGGTCAGAAGATGGTTGTGGGAAGTTCTTCTGGAGAGGAGGAAAAGGGTTGCAAGGTTGCAAGTGAGTGTTGAAGTGACCATAAACTGATGGAGATGATTCTAATTCTTTGTGAACTAAGCTGCCCTCCTGTGATTTTCTCCATTCAGCTTTTGCCTGCTTGGGCTTGGCAGGAGGCAAGTTGAAGCCCGAGTGTTGGGGCCATCCAGAGTTATGGTGGCTGAAGACAATTCAGCATTTCTCTAACTGGTCTTTCTCAAAACATTCCCCTGACAGATGTTAACAGGAGAAAACTTCCTTGGTCAAAGAAGTTTGGGAGAACTGCTGTATACTCCAATCCCTTTTTAATATGCATATTAACATATTTGAAGCTCTGAGGGTCTCACATTTGAATACTCAGTTAAATTTAGTGTAGTCAACTTTTTCAAGCTTATTTGCATCTCGAGTGGTGTGTGTGTATTGCATCTGCTAAGGTCTTACAGTTTGGTTTAGGTTGGGTCATTCACCTCACTGCCATATAAAATGGTAGGAACTTTTCTTTTCATTCAACATGTTTAAATGATCTGCAGTTAGCCATTTAGATTCACATTGATTTAGGGTAGAGCAATAGCTACTATTTTCTGAAACGCTCCTCATTCTTTATGAACCTATTTCATGTGCCTATTCCATTTGTTACCAACTCTTGTTATAAACTTAAAAAACAAACAGACCGTAAACTGGCTTCCTTATTGTTCTTCCAGGACCATAAGAAGTCGATGTGAGAACTGGTAAGGAAAGCCGGACCATCCCCAAATGATTAGGATTAGGGCTGGCAGGGAGGACAACAGTCAGAATTACTTGTATTATTATTTTACTACTACTGCTAACCAAAATTTTCATGGTCTTTACAGTTTACAAATTGTTCTTATATGTGTTATTTTTCAAAACCATATTCAGTCATTATTGAGCAAGGTACAGCTATCATTGGTGAGCACAAGGAACATAGTTTGGGGAGATGACAAATGAAAAGATATGATGAGGAAATAAAGAGAGGAGCTACATGGAATGGAGCTTTAAAAATATTGGGACAGTGGTCTAAAGCATGCATTCTCAGTGAAGATCAAAATTACCATTGGTGTAAAAAGTGGTTTTGGAGAAGGCAATGGCACCCCACTCCAGTATTCTTGCCTGGAAAATCCCATGGATGGAGCAGCCTGGTAGGCTGCAGTCCATGGGGTTGCTAAGAGTCGGACACGACTGAGCGACTTCACTTTCAGTTTTCACTTTCATGCATTGGAGAAGGAAATGGCAACCCACTCCAGTGTTCTTGCCTGGAGAATCCCAGGGACGGGGGAGCCTGGTGGGCTGCCGTCTATGGGATCGCACAGAGCTGGACACGACTGAAGCGACTTAGCAGCAGCAAAAAGTGGTTTAGGGGGAGGCAGAAAAATGAGTAAATATTACGGTGCTTTGGACCCTCCAAAGGGCCACCATAAAAAAATAGACACACCATGTGTTAGTGGTATTAACATTTCATGGTGGGGGTGGCAATTAGGGGGAAAAACATCTCAGAAGGCTTGTTGGTTAGGGGTGGTGATGGTGGTAGTGATGAGGTATTGTGGTTTAAATTCCGTGGTGCCTATGGAACTTTTTGACAACTGTCAGTGTGTCTTCTGTTCCCATAAACGTTAGACAATTCATTTGTCTAGCACAGAGTCTGTGTCTGGCTTCATTCATCTGCCCGTCTTGCCCAAGGCCCTGTGTGACCTTGTTTTGTGCCTTTAAACTCTCCTCTTCAAGCCACAGCTAACTGAATTAGGGTCGACATGAGTGAAGATCAGTTAAGGCATAGATTGGCCCGTGAATGACTGGCTGGTCTCTGGAAGCCTGGCTGCGGTCACTTCCTCATGTCAGACTTCTATGGTGCTATTCTTGTTGTTGTAATGTGTCTACCACTTCTCCCTTTGAGATCACTTGACTGGGTCTCAAATGAGCCCAGGTTATAACATCACTGCAGTCATAACACTTGGCCTGCTGGTGTCCCATTTGAGTGAGACTGAATGTAATTGAATGAAGGTGGAAGAGAAATTTATTTGAATCTTCAGCTCTTTGTCCTTCATGTGTTAATCATGTATTAGTTAAGGGAGGGCTTTCCTGTACATTGTAGGTTTAGCAGTATTTCAGGCCCTTCCCCACTAGGTGCCAGAAATGCCCCCTCTGCAAAGTGTGACAACCAGAAATGTCTCTGGATGTTGCCACATGTCCCTTGTGAGGCAGAGTCACCTCTGGTTAAGAACTACTGATATTGAAAAACTAGAATGTCAGAAAATTATCAATTTCCTAATGGTATCATGATAAGAAATGCCTTAAATAAAGGGTTTTTGATCTGCTGTTAAACTTCACCTTAATAAGGATGTTACCAGAAATGTTGAAAGACAATCCTTGAGAGCTGAGACCAGTGTTGTTACCAAGATATTCACAGCTTGCAGTAATGAGCACCAGATGCTTTCTAAACAGGTTCTGTATATCAACTCATTAGCTATCCTGGCAACTCCAAGGAGTCAGTACTGCTATTATTATACCCACCCTACAGTTAAGGGAACTGAGACATAAGATGTTGAGAGACTTGCTGAGGTCACCCAACTGGTAACAGCAGAGTCACCCAGACAACCCAGTTCTAGAGCCCACATGTTTATGAGCACATAACCTCTTGGTCATACTGTTCTTTCTGTAACATCTGTACTTATTTATCCTCCACAACACTCAGCATACTACCAAGCATATAACAGGTTCTCACTGGACCCTGATGGATCCTGTCCATATTGACATTGGCATTTACTGGGGCACTTTGTCCCAGATCTCTGCTCCACAAATGCCTCTGCTCAAATACCACTTTCTCAGCAAAGATATTCCTTATTGCCCTCTTTAAAACATTACTCTCCCTCACCTCCCAAACACTTACCCAGCTTTATTCTTCCCCACAGTACTTATCACCATCTGACATGTATTTACTGTTTATTCCTCCACTCCCCAACAGACCGAAATAGAAGCTTCATGAAAGGAGGGGCTTTGCCTATGATGTTGGCTGCTATATCCACAGCACCTTGAACATTCCTTGGCATGCCCATCAAATGTATGAGATGAATGAAGAAATCCTTTAACTTAATCCTATATTCAATATCCTTGCTTTGATTATCTGTCCTTACTTTTTCCTCAGTACTGCTTTTAGAAAATAGTCTTTCTCTGAATGAACAGGAATATTTATGCAGGAGAGGGGCCTAGCCCTCAATAGAAATGCCAGGGTATTGGGGATCCCCCACTAATACTGACCAGACGTATACTGGTGGCCTATGTCACTTACATATGTTTATTTTTAATTTAGCTTTGCTAGTCTGTGAAAGTAATTCAATAGAGTCGTTATAATATGCATACTCAGAGAAATTAACTTATGTTTTGCTTTATATTTACATAAGCTATTATAAGCTATTATAAAAATTATAAAAATTTAAAAATTTAAAAATTATAAAAATTTAAAAATTTAAAAATAGCTTATAAAAATTATAAGCTATTCTTTTAAGAAAGATGTTACATACTATTCAGTGACAGATTTTGCACAAAAATCTGATTCTACCTTCTCATTTCTCCCTATAACTACTATTCACAAGCTGAAAAGAATATAATTTTAATTAAAAGTAATTTAAAAACTTAGCAATTGCTCTCATTATATAGAAAATGTAGCCACAGAGAAACACGGTCAACACCACTTTGTTTCCAAGCTAACCTTTTCTCATCCTCCAAACACATATTTAAAATTTTGGGGCTCCTTTCTCTCCCCAAATTGGTGGGCTTAGGGCACTTACCCAGTATGTCTTTTTATAAAAATCATCAATCACTTTCCTGCAATTAGGCATTTCAGGCCATTATGTTTCTCTAGACATGAAATAGCTCATTCCCCAAGCCTGATTACTAGCCCTAAGAAATTTAGCTCACATTCAACCCTCATCTGTGTTCAAACTCATCCTTGGGTCCTGTGCAGCTCAAATAGGCTTGGCAAGCAAACAAATACCTCCCTGTTTGGCGGAGGTGGAGGGCTGGAACAGATGCCTCCAGAGTAGTAAGGCTGTTCTGCAGAACACAGTCCTCTGTACTCGTCATGGGTTCTCAGCTTCCCAAATTCCGCATGTCCCATAATTGATTGTACTGCCCCTGGCACCCCTGAACTTCAGTGCCAGCTTCCTGAACACTTCAGTAGGAGACATTCCATTGCTCTCTAAATATTGCTCAGCACTGGGTCACAGTTTCAGAGGTAATATAGCATGATTTTATACTACACATTCTTACATAAGAATGCCATTACAATATTATATTCTCCAAACTTTTTTTGGGGGGGGGTTGTGGTTTGAGGTTAAGAATATGATACTGCAAACAAATAGAAATTAATTTAGACCAGAACTATCTGATAGAACTTTTACAGTGATGGAAATGACCTATATCTGTGGTGTCCAGTACAGTAGCCATTAACCACATGTTGCTGTTAAGTACTTGAAACATGGCTAATGCAACTGAGGAACTGAATTTCATTTTAATTTTAACTTATTTAAATCTAAACAGCTACCAGTGGCTCCTATATAGCAGTGGTCCTCAACCTTTTTTGGCACCAGGGATTTTGGCACCAATTTCATGGACCGGGGTGGGGGTGCATGGTTTGGGGATGAGTCAAGTGCATTACATTTATTGTGCTCTTTATTTCTAATCAAGTGCTACTGCTGATCTGATAGGATATCTGATAGGATATACCAGTCTGTGGCCTGGAGGTTGGGGACCTCTGCTATATAGGGTCATGTATAAGACTGTCCTTCAAGAAGATGGACCTCATCTGACATCAGGACTTGGAATATAGGAAATTTAAAACTATTTTAAAGTAGATCTTAATTTTAAATAAGATCCTGAGATTTCACTCTGTCCTTGTCTGGGGATGGGGTGACTCTTTTGGAGATGGAAAAGCAAACTTCTCTGTACTCTGGCATTCCATAGAAATGGTTCCTAAGGAAGTTGCTAACTTTAAGACAGAGGTAGAGGCTGGAATTTCAGAGGGAAAATCAGAGATGGTCGTCTATCACTATCTCTTTCTCTCACTGACCGTCTTCACTCTGTTTCCACCATCACCTACTGCCGTGACCTTATTTTCAACGTTGGGGAAATTTTTATAGTTTTGAAAGGTTTATAGTGGCAAGAAGCACATGCCTGAGAGATTCCAGGCTCTTGAGGAGGGTCTAGAGTGGCATGGGTTTAGATATTAGAATAAATTCACTCATTTAAAACCCATATAAATTAACTTCAAAGACCCAGATGGCAAAGGTAACTATCTACTCAAGCATCTCAGGGGTGGCACAACCCAGGAGCAAAATGGAGTGGGAAAATTCCCATATGATGTGGAGCGAGCTTCATGAAGTGAGGACCATGCCAAAAGTGGGCCTGGGAACAAAAGGAACAGTGAAATGATGGTACCTCTCAGATGTGAACAAAGAGAAATGTTTATAGAGTCAGGACTCAGACACAGAGTTTCAGACACACAGGGACCTTCTTCCTATTCCTTCCAACCTAGGGATAGCACCTGTGTTGTGAGTAAGTGCTTAGATATTCTGCAGGCACTGGAGAAGTCATCTGTCTTGGAGCAAGAAGGCAAAGAGTACTGCTGCCCGGGGCAGGGGGTACCACTGTCAGACTGGCTGTGGAAGAGTTACAGAGTCATGTGATAAACATACAGAATCCCAGCTTCTTCAGCAGATCTGAAGTCGGACATGACAAAACACATCTTTAACAGGTGATTCTGATACACAACTAGATGTGAGGAATCCTGCAAAGACTGAAGGAAACAACCTTTCTTGTTAGGGGAGGTGACCAGGAAGAGCTGAATGGCACCAATTATATTATAACTGAGGTCCTCTGGCTGAGGTATGAGATTAAAAGAACTGTAGAACCTAGAGTTGGAGAAGGCAATGGCATCCCACTCCAGTACTCTTGCCTGGAAAATCCCATGGACGGAGGAGCCTGGTGGGCTGCAGTCCATGGACTTGCTGAGGGTCGGACACGACTGAGCGACTTCACTTTCAGTTTTCACTTTCATGCATTGGAGAAGGAAATGGCAACCCACTCCAGTGTTCTTGCCTGGAGAATCCCAGGGACGGGGGAGCCTGGTGGGCTGCCATCTGTGGGGTTGCCCAGAGTCGGACACTACTGAAGCGACTTAGCAGCCGCAGCAGCAGCAGACTAGAGTGATGCATCCTGTATTATTACAGCTTACATCTCACATGAGAGTGGGCTTAGCTGTGGTTGTCTACTTTCTACAAGTTCTTGAGAGGGCAGTGTATAGGTCAGTATTGACCAAGTTAGACTTAGTCCATCGTCTGAACCAAACACTGTCTTAACAATTTTGTTCTATGTGTGGGTGATAGATAATAACAAAAGTATTTATTAAGAATCTATAAATATAAGTATATATATATATAAATATATATAAAACTGAATCACTGTGCTGTATACCTGAAATTAATACATTGTAAATCAACTATATTATAGTAAAAAAATTTTTTTAATTTAAAAAATAAAATATTTCAGTAAAAGAAATCTATAAAGATGATTAAGCTGTTAGCTAAGATCCCATAAGAATGAACATTTACTACTAACTAATTAGAAAGCATAAAAAGGTACACTCCAAACAGAATCTTATTTTGAAATTTTAGTGTTAACAGACGGCAATTTCACAGCTTAAAATAGGAAAACACTGAGGGGAACTGATGTCCAAATTGGGTCCAGCCACCCCATGAACTTAAAAGCTTGCTGTGTTGTGCAGAGGTTTTCTTCTGTATTTGTGTAAATTGACAGTTGTGGCCAGGCTCACAGGTAAGCATCCAACCCTGATCCCTGCTCTCTTTTTAATCCACTGGGAGCTCTGAGTGCTCAGAGTTAACATGTCTATTGAATATGTTGGTGGGCTCTTTGGCAGAAGACCCATTTCCCTGTTTTTTTCCTGTTTCTGTCCTTTCCCATTGGGCAAGATGTGGACAGAGGAGTTTATGGATTTTCTCCAGTGATACTGCTTGTACTATGTAGGACCCAGGCCACAGAATCTCTGAGGTATACACAGGTAGGAAGGCCAAAAAGAGAAGAAAGGCATCACTTCTGTTTTGTTGGTTGGTATGTGCTTCTCACATAAGGTTCCCAAGTCTCTTTTCTAGAAATGAGCAGAGACACAGAGATCTCTCGATTTGAACATGTGTGGGCAAACCCGTTCTCACGCGTACACTGACACATACTGTCAAAGCTCAGAAATAGCCTTCAATTAACGTGGCTGAAGCTGGTGCTGGGTGGAGAAGGAGCCTCCTTAATCCTCTTGGTAGACCAGCTCATAGGGGCTCCAGGTAGACAGAAGATCCAGCGACAGATTTTTCTGCTCTTGGTCTGATGTGACAAGGTGGTAGCCCAGCAGGTTCATGGTATTCCTGCAGACTTTCTGAAGTCGAAAAACCTTTTTATAAGGCAGGGACCAGCGCCAGGCCTGAGAGACATTGAGCGCATTCCTGGCATTTGTGTGGAAGGCGTGCTTACCCATGCCCTTGCCTCGAGTGATATTATGTACCCAAGTCTGGAGCCGGGGCAAGAATTTCAGCCCTACGTATTCATACATTCGGGCAGTTTGGCCCAGGGGGTCCCGGACCAAGTCCTCATAGCGCACGAGCAGGTAGCGCTGCCTTAGGGCTTTGGGCAAGGACTGTACAGCTTTGAAGATCTCCAGCTGGCTTTGGCAGATGACTTGCATCGCATAGTAAGGTTGATCCTCCTCCTTGAGTTTCTGCCAATGCTGCCCCATCACAATGTGGCTATCAATCTTAAGTTCATTCGTGGTGTGTTCTCGGGACCGGAACACTGCGCGGGGGTCCCGGACCAGGTGCACAATGTGCAGGTTGAGGGAAGGGTCTCTCAGCAGAGGGTAGAGCACCTGCAGGTTGAAGAAGCGCACCTCCTTGAGCACCACGTGGCTGTAGGTGCGGCAGGCCTCCTCCACCACCTCGAAGGGCTGCTGGTGGCACAGAATCCTGCAGTGGGCCTGGGGTATGATCTTATCTCGCGGGAAGAGGTTGCAGGCAGGTGGGGAACACAGGGCCCGGCTGCCATCCCACTGGAATAGGCTGGACTGTTTCCGGGGGCCAGGATTCATGTAGGCATCAAAGACACTCATGTCACACAGAAAGACGGCCCGAATGAGGTCCCGCACAGCCATATGCAGCCTCTGGGCTGTGCTTTGTGTGAAGGTCATCCACACGTGCCAGGCGGGCTCCATCAGGTAAAAGACATCTGGGTGCTGTCCAAAAAGCTGCCCTACAAAAGAGGAGCCAGAGCGCCACGAAGACAGGACCAGCACATGCGTGTGCGGGGACTTGGGTTCCTCCTTCACCTGCAGGGAGTTGTCATCATGGGAGTACACAAGGATGAACAGAATGAAGATGGCCATCTGGGAAGCCAGGAACAGCAGGAGCTTCATTCTTTTGGGCGGTATCATGCTGAAGTGGAAGACCGTGGAAGAACAAACAGAGGGGTATCTTAGGCTATCACAACATAGAATTTTATTGTACAGATGTACCACAATTTATCAGTATTTAACCAGTGTCCTCATTGGTGAACTTTGGGGTTTTTCCAGTCTTTGGCCACTTCAGAGCTTTCAGTAATGACCTTTATGTTCACACATCATTATCCAAGCATGTAAGCTAACTCCCAAGAAGTGGAATTGCTGAGTCAGAGAGTATGGGTATGTGTACCTTTGGTATCTGTTGTCCAGTTAGGCTTCATACTGGTCATAAACCACTGTCTGTGTCTAGAGCTCCAGAGATTTTAGGGAGCAGATTTTAGAGGAGGAGTTGGACAGCCACAGATGTGCCTCTTGGAGTTTATGGCTTGCTTCCTGAAGAGGTAGAACATGCTTTGCCAGCCCATGGGCTTCCCTTGGAAGTCCCCTGAACCTTCTGGGAAGTGTGTGATGACCTCAACCAAACCTTAAGTGGCAGTGGCCCAGAAACTTTTCTCTTCCATTCATGACAACAATACATTTCCTCCACATGTGCCAGCAGATCCAGTGAGGATCATCTCTCCCATGTGCCAAAAAAAGCACATTGTTATATGCCAGGAACATATCAATGAATAGTAATTCCTGTCTTGGCCCTGAAGGTTACAGCAGGACCAGCTAAGAAGAACAGGACCTAGTTCTTTTGAACTTGAGCCCAAGAGGAAATGATTAGAAACTAAGCCATGTTTGATAATGACTCAAGAATTGAGCCAAGTATTGAGGAACTGACCTTCTCCCAAAGACAATTTGAGTATGATGAAAAGTTTAGAACAAATATAGGAATTAATGGAGCAAAAGAGAAAGGAAAGAACTTGACCTATGTAGAAATACAAGGATAGAATTTTATAGGCAGGGCCTATAATCAGCTCAGGAAAAAGATAACATTTCCTAGGGACTGGTAACATGGACCTTTCAAAAGTCCACCTCCTGCCCCCATGTGGCTTCGGGCCAGCTCAGGGTCCAGAGTGGGCTTCATGCTCTGAGCGCTCCTTTCCTGCCTGTGGCTCCTGACCTCATGCCCATTCTCACCCAGAGCTGGTGCCTGGCCTTCAGACTCGTCCTCGGTTGTCCTCAGGCTTTAATTGGCCACAGTTTTCAGGGACTGTCAAGGGAACCCTCTCACTTTCTCTGTTTTTTCTTTCCATGAGCACTTTCCCTGGCCAGCAGGAAAGTGTGCTTTTGTAAAGTGAATCCCATCTCTTGTCACTGAGATCTGGATACAACCTGGATCTAAGCAACCCATGATGGGGCTGATGAGCTCAGCCAGAGACCCTTGAGGGTGTATCTCAGGGAAAGATCATCTCTGCAGTCACTGGAATCAGTGTAGAGGCGGCCCAGAAAGAACAGGAAACTGAAGGCTTTTCATGGCAATCTCCTCTCATCTAACCATCACCTCTCCTCGGCTGTCCTACACTACTTCCTCTGTAGACTCTCCTTGAGGTTGGGAAGCATTTATGAGAGGTCCCTAGTGCACCTTCCTGAGTGTTCTTTTCTGGCTATTTGATGCATGTTTGAACTCTGCCCTCTCTGTTATCAAAATGAGTCTGCTCATCTCTAGCCTGGCTTCTTTAGTAAGTAGCCTCTCACTTCTGTCTCTCAGTTCTCTCCCTCAGCTCTCCACCTCATTCACTGCTGTCAGAATCTATCTTTTTAAAGCACAAGCCTGTCATTCCCTTCCTTAAAGTCCTTCAGTAGCTTTCTGACACATATAGGATTAAATCCCCAATTCTCATGTCCGGGGGCCCTACATAATCCAATCTTAGATCTTCTGTCACTCCCTTCCCTTTCTGACACCTTAGGTTCTGAATTTGACTTCCAGTTCTTACAACGTGCCCTGTTATTTATTTTTAATAATTTAAATTTTTTTGGCTGTGCTGGGTCTTCGTTGCTGCGAGGGCTTTTCTCTACTTGCAGTGAGTAGAGGCTACTCTCTAGTTGTGGCGCACAGGTTTCTTATTGTGGTGGCTTCTCTTGTTGTGGAGCATGGGCTCTAGGGCTGGTGGGCTTCAGTAGTTATGGCTCCCAGATTTTAGAGTACTGGCTTAGTAGTTTTGGCACATGGACTTAGTTGCTCCACAGCAAGTGGGATCTTCCCAGACGAGGGATGGAACCCTGTGTCTCCAGCATTGGCAGGTGGATTCTTTACCACTGAGCCACCAGGGAAGTCCCTGCCCCATTGTTTACAAGCTCTGAGACATTTGCAAGACAACCACTCTTTCCTCAAGATTCTGCCCACCTCTCAGCTTTCTCCCTGAAAGGTATCTTATTTCCTCCCAAGATTTAGTTTTCTCCCGAACTTTCCATTCCCATCCATCTCTCTCTCTGTAGTACAGTTAAGTGAAGTGAAAGTTGCTCAGTCGTGTCCGACTCTTTGCGACCCCATGGACTATAGAGTCCATGGAATTCTCCAGGCCAGAATACTGGAGTGGATAGCCTTTTCCTCCTCCAGGGGATCTTCCTAACCTAGAGATTGAACTTAGGTCTCCCACATTGCAGGCAGATTCTTTATCAGCTGAGCAACAGGGGAAGCCCCTGTAGGACAGTGGAGGATGAATATCTCCACTGGGCTGCTATTACTTAAAGGTGAACGCTATATCTTATCTTGTTTACAGGCACATAAAACACACAACTGATTAGGGCTCATTAAGTACTTGTTGAACAAATGACTAAATAAATGAGTGTGAGAAGTGGCATGTGTGCATACATACTAAGTCACTTCAGTTATGTCCACTCTTTGCGACCCCATGGACTGTAGCCAGCCAGGCTCCACTGTCCATGGGATTCTCTAGGCAAGAATACTGAAGTGGGTTGTCATTTCCTCCTCCAGAGGATCTTCCTGACCCAGGGATCAAACCCATATTAGTTACTAAAATTTAGATGATTTTACTGAGTATTGAGCACAAAACCAATACTATCTCAACTGCATGGAGCAAGATATTAAGTCAGAACCATAGTTTAGAAGCAATATGGCACAGTGAACCTAACTCTAAAAAATTAAGTTCTATACAGAGCATGTATTATTTAGAACTAAGGGGGTAAAAACCATGAGCATCACTAAAAATATATATTTATTAATAAGAAATTAAAGCCCCATTGAGGGGCAATAGACTACTCACAAAACTTCCCTGGGTCCATTAGTAAAAGAAGAAAATAGAAGGAAAAAAACACTCACAGCACAACCTGTCATCTCCTTCCAAGAAGCGTAATTTAAAAACATACTGGGGTCTTCCCTGGTGGTGCAGTGGATGAGAATCAGCCTGCCAATTCACAGGACATGGGTTTGACCCCTGATCTGGGAAGATTCCACATGCTGCAGAGCAACTAAGCTTGTGTGACTCAACTACTGAAGCCAAGCTCTAGAGCCCGACAGCTCCAACTGCCGAGCCTGTGTGCCTCAACTACTGAAGCCAGCACGCCCAGAGCCTGTGCTTTGCGACAAAAGAATCCCCCACAATGAGAAAGCCTGAGTACCACAACAAAGAGTAGCCCCCACTTCCGCAAGTAGAGAAAGCCCAAGTGCAGCAACAAAGACCCAGCGCAACCAAAAATAAATAAAGAAAAAACGAACACTATATTGGGACTTCCTTGGCAGTCCTGTGGTAAAGACTTTGCCTTCCTAGGCAGGGGGTCAGGTTCAATCCCTGGTTGGGCAGCTAAGATCCAATAGTCCTTGTGGCCAGAAAACCAAAATGTAACACAGAAGCAGTGTTGTAACACATGTAATAAAGACTTTAAAAATGTTCCACATGGGGCTTCCTTGATGGCCCAGTGGTAGAGAACCCACCCGCCAATGCAGGAGACACGGGTTGGATCCCCTGATCTGGGAAGATCCCATAGGCATTAGAGCAACTAAACCAGGGTGCTGCAACTACTGAACCTGTGCTGTAGAGCCCATGAGCCGTGACTGATGAGGCCCTGTGCCACAACTGCTGAGGCCCGTGCCCCTAGAGCCTGTGCTCTGCCACAAGAGAAGCCACCCCAATGAGAAGCCCAAGCACAACTAGAGAGTAGCCTGAAGACTCAAATAATTTTTTTAAAGGTATTTTACTCACAGTTAGAAGTTCCAGACTTGTCCACAGCCTTACAAGACAGAAGTCTCTTCTACCTTGGCTGACTCACTGGCCTCATAATTTAATCTTATTTTACATCGGAATGGAGCTCCACAACTTTGAAAGCCCTTCTAGTCACAGTAATGACAACAGTCCAATTAAATACATCACATAGAACAGTGATGAGCCACACCTCCGTGTTTCAGAATAAGTGAACTTTAATTCTCAATGATAAAAACAGCCCCGCCTGATTAGACCTGGATATTTTGGGTCTCAGATCTGAGAATTCAGTTATCACACTAAATGTCAGCTGAGCTAGAGAAAATCTGTAGCTCTTAGCACCTCTGGCCCTCACTTCCCAGCACCTGAGCGGAGGAGAAGCTACAGGAAACACAGAAGCCAGCATCGGAATAAGTAAGATGAACCAGCTATAAAGTATACATCAGAATAGCCCCACTCACTTTCTAGGCTCTTTCTTAGGGATGGGGGTGCGTGGGGTTAGGAGAGCTGCTGGCAGGCAACTTGTGCTTTTGGGGAATATTATCCAGGTGATTCTGATCCATCCCCTCTCCAACACCTCTCTGCCATTCACAAAGAAATGCCCAGCTTAGTTGTCCCATGTTATCTGAAACTCTGCTCCAAGGACCTGGGAATAATGGCCCTGCTCTGGAGGTGTACACGGGGAATTCTCTCCTTACCTTGTCAACAGCTTGGGCTTCTCCACCACTCTGAAGGCTCTGCCAGCTAAGCTGTACAGCTTTTTTCCTCTGACTCACCAGCTCCCCTCTCAGCTTCCTTCTCCTCCTTGAATCTTGCATAACCATCCCTACTCAGAGCACATTTCACTGTCTTCTTCCTCTGGCCAGAAATCAGCTACCTTCCAAGACCGGGTTAAGAAAGCACTGGCTGCCAGGGAGATGTGATCCCAGCAGCTTTAACTCTAAGAGACTCGAGGGGGTGGGGAGACGCTGCTTGAATGGGCTGGGCCTGGAGAAGCAAAGGAGGAAGTATTCTCTCCCACAACTGGAAGGTGATGCTGGATGCTAAATTCCTTGAAGGCAGTGGAAGGGTTAACTCTCTTAGGGCAAAGTGGAGAAAGGAAAGGGACTCCAGAAGTACTTGAGGTTGATAGGGAAGTCACAGGACAATGACAGCCAAAATGACCCAATGTGATACCTTACTCTTAATCTCTGTTGCAAAAAGAGGAGAGAAAACCTAGAAAGTATTTCTGGGTTGTACCTTCCTGCTCACCCCACAGTATTTAGGGAGATAAGTTGTTTTTTTTTTTGGCCTCTATGTTTTTTTCAACATCTTCCCCCTTCTTGTGCGAGGTAATAACTAGATGTCCTGCCTAGATGTAGGAACTCATTCTATGGGAGGATGTAGATGTATTGGCCTTTAGTTGGGGTATGGGAAATTTCCCCCTTAAGGGAAAAAAAAGTTATTGTAAAAGATTATAGCTTCTAACTAGCTGTGTGTACTTGGGCAAATCATGCAACTACTCTGAACTAATTTACATGATTGTTGTGAGTATAAAGCAATAGGCAAATTGAAAAAAATTTTTAATTGAAGTATAGTTGGATTTACAGTGTTGTGCTGGTCTATACAGCAAAGTGACTCAGTTTAGCTGAATATTTTTATTCAGTTAACTTAAACGTGAAAAACTCAGTCGCCCAAATTATTAAATAAATTGATATGAATTAATTTTAATTAGTTAATTACAAATAATTCAATATACTAAGTAAATTGAATAAAAGTTATTCTTAAAAATGACCACTACCTTCCCCCACCACAGTGCGTAGGAACCACAGACTTTTCTGTCTGAAAGGGGCTGGGAGGTGGAGTGCGTTCAGTGGTTGTTAGACTTCTCTCCAAAAACAGTGTCAGTGACCTCAGAGTTTGGGCAATATTTTTTTTTGCTTCCTTATTTTTAACACTGGGTTGTTTATAGGTGTTTGTTAAAAATGGGTTTTAGTTGCCATTTACAAAATATTCTAAAGAGAAAGTAAATTATAAAATATCCCAAAATAACTAAATAAAAAATGCCTCAGGAAATTACGGGCTTGTCATGATGGCCTATTATCTAATCACAGACACTAAGAATAGTATGAAGCAGGGCAAAGGCTAATAAAGTTTTGCCAAGAGAACACATTGGTCATGGCAAACACCCTCTTCCAACAACACAAGAGAAGACTCTACACATGGACATCACCAGATGGTCAACACTGAAATCAGATTGATTATATTCTTTGCAGCCAAAGATGGAGAAGCTCTATACAGTCAGCAAAAATAAGACTGGGAGCTGACTGTGGCTCAAATCATGAACTCCTTATTGCCAAATTCAGACTTAAACTGAAGAAAGTAGGGAAAACCACTAGACCATTCAGGTATGACCTAAATCAAATCCCTTATGATTATACAGTGGAAGTGAGAAATAAATTTAAGGGCTTAGATCTGATAGATAGAGTGCCTGATGAACTATGGATGGAGGTTCATGACATTGTACAGGAGACAGGGATCAAGACCATCCCCATGGAAAAGAAATGCAAA
>NW_011494869.1:2468841-2470514 GCF_000754665.1 Bison bison bison | reverse complement strand
GACAGAATGATCTCTGTTCGTTTCCAAGGCAAATCATTCAATATCACGGTAATCTAAGCCTATACCCCAACCAGTAACACTGAAGAAGCTGAAGTTGAACAGTTCTATGAAGACCTACAAGACCTTTTAGAACTAACACCCAAAAAAAGATGTCCTTTTTCATTATAGGGGACTGGAATGCAAAAGTAGGAAGTCAGGAAACACCTGGAGTAACAGGCAAATTTGGCCTTGGAATACAGAATGAAGCAGGGCAAAGGCTAATAGAGTTTTGCCAAGACAATGCACTGGTCATAGCAAACACCCTTTTCCAACAACACAAGAGAAGACTCTACACATGGACATCACCAGAATGGTCAACACTGAAATCAGATTGATTATATTCTTTGCAGCCAAAGATGGAGAAGCTCTATACAGTCAGCAAAAATAAGACTGGGAGCTGACTGTGGCTCAAATCATGAACTCCTTATTGCCAAATTCAGACTTAAACTGAAGAAAGTAGGGAAAACCACTAGACCATTCAGGTATGACCTAAATCAAATCCCTTATGATTATACAGTGGAAGTGAGAAATAAATTTAAGGGCTTAGATCTGATAGATAGAGTGCCTGATGAACTATGGATGGAGGTTCATGACATTGTACAGGAGACAGGGATCAAGACCATCCCCATGGAAAAGAAATGCAAAACAACAAAATGGCTGTCTGGGGAGGCCTTACAAATAGCTGTGAAAAGAAAAGAAGCGAAAAGCAAAGGAAAAAAGGAAAGATATAAGCACCTGAATGCAGAGTTCCAAAGAATAGCACGGAGAGATAAGAAAGACTTCCTCAGCGATCAATGCAAAGAAATAGAGGAAAACAACAGAATGAAAAAGACTAGAGATGTCTTCAAGAAAATTAGAGATACCAAGGGAACATTTCATGCACAGATGGGCTCGATAAAGGACAGAAATGGTATGGACCTAACAGAAGCAGAAGATATTAAGAAGAGGTGGCAAGAATACACAGAAGAACTGTACAAAAAAGATCTTCATGACCAAGATAATCACGATGGTGTGATCACTCACCTAGAGCCAGACATCCTGGAATGTGAAGTCAAGTGGGCCTTAGAAAGCATCACTATGAACAAAGCTAGTGGAGGTGATGGAATTCCAGTTGAGCTATTTCAAATCCTGAAAGATGATGCTGTGAAAGTGCTGCACTCAATATGCCAGCAAATTTGGAAAACTCAGCAGTGGCCACAGGACTGGAAAAGATCAGTTTTCATTCCAATCCCAAAGAAAGGCAATGCCAAAGAATGCTCAAACTACCGCACAATTGCACTCATCTCACATGCTAGTAAAGTAATGTTCAAAATTCTCCAAGCCAGGCTTCAGCAATTCGTGAACCATGAACTTCCAGATGTTTAAGCTGGTTTTAGAAAAGGCAGAGGAACCAGAGATCAAATTGCCAACAGTCGCTGGATCATCGAAAAAGCAAGAGAGTTCCAGAAAAACATCTATTTCTGCTTTATTGACTAGGCCAAAGTCTTTGACTGTGTGGATCACAATAAACTGTGGAGAATTCTTCAAGAGATGGGAATACCAGACCACCTGACTTGCCTCTTGAGAAACCTGTTTGCAGGTCAGGAAGCAACAGTTAGAAGTGGACATGGAACAACAGACTGGTTCCAAATAGG
>NW_011494869.1:2459210-2468608 GCF_000754665.1 Bison bison bison | reverse complement strand
ATGCGAAGAGTTGACTCATTGGAAAAGACCCTGATGCTGGGAGGGATTGGAGGCAGGAGAAGAAGGGGACAACAGAGGATGAGATGGCTGGATGGCATCACCGACTCAATGGGCGTGAGTTTCAGTGAACTCCGGGAGTTGGTGATGGACAGGGAGGCCTGGCGTGCTGCAATTCATGGGGTTGCAAAGAGTTGGACATGACTGAGTGAACTGAACTGAAGTACAGTCAGCTCACCTTGTCCTTAGCTTCTGCATCTGAGGTGTCAAACAACCTTGGTTAAAAATGTGCAGAAAATTTTTTTTTTGCCAGGAAGTTCTACATAGCACGTAGTAAAACTTAAATTTGCCAGGCACAGGCAACTATTTTTATAGCATTTACAGTGTATTTACAGCTACTTACATAGCATTTGCATTCTATTACAAGTAAACTTGAGATTATTTAAAGTACACAGGAGGATGTGTATAGGTTATAAGCAGAGACTACACCATTCTCTATAATGGACTAGAGCATGACTTCAGTGAGAGTCCTGGAACCAGTTCACCTGTGGATATGGAGGAAGAGATGATTGTACAGGTGAGAAAATGCAGATCGCTAAAGGGAACTCTTCAGGTCAAAGGCTGAATTATATAAAGGAACACACCAGATTTCCCAAGCCTTGAGTCAGACATGAAAAATAGCCTGTATAGTTTCCAGGAATTTAATTCAGAAACCGTCTGACAGACAGCTGCTCCCTTTCGTGGAGAAGGGAGATCCAGGAGAGAAGTCGCATAGTGCAGCACTGGGACAGACTGACTGACTTCTCTTTGTTGGCAGGCAGAGGGCCTCTTCCACTATATATTCTTTGTCAGATAATCATAGGTTCAGCCGCTGGATTTGTCACATTATGAATTCCACAATCACTGTGTAATTGACACCTTTAAATAGTCCCTTCTTCCTGGTGGCAAGTTTGTTGTTGTAATTAAATGAGCTGTCACTCCCTGGGGAAATGGAACCTACGTTTCACTTGGCTCATCTCGGCTAGGAGTAGGGGGAAAAAGATGAGGAAGCTCTTTACAACGTGTACAAGAGTAAAGATAAATCATGGTGGAGTGAGAGCAGCTGGTTTGGAGTCAGACATCTGGACAAGTCATTCCACCTCCCCAACCCTAGAATATCAGCACAAAATATATAGTCACCTAATAGAATGCTTGTAAATGTTAGGATTGAATTAATGCATGTAACACCCCTAAGACAATATTACACCATTCCCTTCTCCAGGGGATCTTCCTGACTCAGGGTTCCTACCTGTGTCTCCCACATTGCAGGCAGATTCTTTACCGTTTGAACTACCAGGGAAGCCCTGTTATGACAATAATGAGTTTTAAAGTGGTAGTTATTATCGAATCGTAATAACGTCTCTTTTTTGTTTCTCAGCTGTTGGCTCATTTTCCAAGGCCTTGAAAGAGAGAGAATAGGCAGAGTTGTGTGGGTTCTGGGATAAGACAGGCAGTAGTATCTTTTCTGGTTTCCGTCAGCTGAGCCCCCTGAAGGCCTATCGTCAACATGAATAAGCAGACCTGTGGTGGTGCTTTGTATTGATTTCAGTTGTGTGGCCCTTGCTCCCTTCCTGTTTCTCTCTAGCAGATGTCAGAGACCTTTCTCTTCCTCAAAGTGACTCTACCACTGCAGAGATACAAACTGAAGAGCAAAACTGGCGGTCGGTAGTTCTGCTTTTATTCTTATTGTAAAAGTAATACTCGTTAATTATAAAAAATCTAAAAAACGCGAAATGTATAAAGAAGACAGCATAAATCTCTTTACATTTTGCTGCCCAGAGAAGAGCACTGTTGATCATTTTTCCCATGCCTGCAGACATCTGTATAATTGAAATAACACTGAAAATGTAGTTTTACATTTATTTTCCTTTTGTCTTTATTTTAAAATATTTTAAATTATGAATTAAAATTAGGGCATAAAGGTACAATTTAACAAATAATATAAAGGAACTACCACTCTGGCAGGAAAAAAAAAAGAAACAAAACATTGCCAAAGCTGCCTCAATATCCCTCGCCTCATCACTCAGAGGTGACCACTTCCATGGTAGGCAGTTCCTTGTTCTTCCTTACAGTTTATTACCTTAAGCAGCACAATTGAATTTTCCCCAGTTTGACCTCTTTCTAGGTAGAATTATACCACATGTATTCTTTTGAGATTTGCTTTTTACATTTCATGTTGTCCTTGTAAGATTCATCACATTGTTACATGGATTATGGGTTTTTTTTTGTTTGTTTGTTTTTGTTACTGTGTAATATTTCCAGTTTTTCATTATTACATGTAACACTGTGGCAAATATGGTGATCTTAATGATTTTTAAAAAATTTTTGTTTATTAATATTTGACCATTCTGGGTCTTAGCCATGACACGTGGGGTCTTTGATCTTTGTTGCAGCATGCAAGATCTTTTTTTTTTTTTTCTCTAATTTTATTTTATTTTTAAACTTTACATAATTGTATTAGTTTTGCCAAATATGCAAGATCTTTTAATTGTGGCATGTGGGATCTATTTCCCTGACTAGGGATCAGACCTATTGGGATCTGTGTTCCCAATGCAGATCATTCCCTGCATTGGGAACACAGAGTCTTAGCCATTGGACCACCAGGGAAGTCGCACTGATTTCAACAACTAATGAAGCACCTCACGTAGTCCTGGGTACAAGTGGCCGTTCTCGCCTCCTTCCTTATATGTATCAATAATACCACAGATCTTAGCCTCTTTCATTTGTGACTCATAAATCTGTTAGGAATAACTTTTAGAAAGGCAGGCTGGAAGCAGTAGTTAAGAAATAGGTATTCACAGTAATTAATCAAAAACTTAGGGTATCCAAAACAGAGGGCATTCCCAATAAGGTATTATGGAGCATGAAGACTATGAAAGACCATTGTAGCTACCATTCCTTGAGAGCTTGCTACAAATCAGGTACTGTACTTCACACTTATTTGAGTTTTCACCTTTAGTCTTTGCCATGGCCTTGGGAGATAAATTTCGTAATTTCCAGGTGATGAAAAGAGGTTTGGAGAAGCTAAACAACGTATCCACAGTTATATGGTTTATCGTGGCAGAGTCTGGACTCCACCCTGAGTCTGAGTTCAAAGCCTAGGCTTATTCATCAGGTAATATTACCTTCTTATTATCCCATGGACCGTTTCTTTAAGGCAGCACTGTCCAATAGAACTTTCTGTGGTGAGGAAATGTTTTTGCACAGATATGGTGATCACTACCACATGTGGACATTGAACACTTGAAGTGTGACTAATTCTACCATTTTGGAAAATGGAGTTAAGGTTGTACAGATCCAGTCTCTTTCTTAAGTCACAGAGAATCTGATAATGACCTTCTCTCTAAATAAAGTGCACATATGCTCATCATACAAACAGAAAATCATATTCAATTTCAAGGAGGTCCCAAGTTAAGGATCCCTACGGAAGTCTGCATGCCCTTCAGGTGTTTCTCAAACTGTAATTTGCGGGGCCAGTTGTCTCCCACAGACCATATACAGCAGAGCTCTGAGCTCTAACAGTTGCTCTTGGATTTTTACTGGGAACCCACCTGAATGGTGAAGAGATCCTGGGTCAGCCCCTGAAACAAAGTCTGATATTCTCAAGAGATCAAGGAGAAGCCCTGTGCCAGCTACACTACCCATACTTGCTACCTTTACCCAGACCATCACTCCTTGTATACTAGGGTTGGAGTTTCCTCACTGATGTACTTGGCTACTTGTTTTTCCTGTCCACGGTGACACTGAAAGGACAGTCCAGCTTTCTTTGTGTTCCTTTTCATGTGGGGGCTCCAGCTCGCCTCTTTTCACTCAGTATGCAGCAGCCTGCAATGTGGATGTTAAGGTCTGAAACTTAAGTGATGTTAAACTCCCTCCATTGGTTGACAGCCCTGTGTGGCTTACGAAAGCCTGATGTCAGTCCCAATTAGGATATTGGCTAAGGGGTTGGGTTTAAAGAATGAGTTCTGGAGGACTAGAGCTTTCTGTTTTGGCTAAGCATGTATAGATTATAGTAGTTGGACCTTAGCATCCTGGGAAGCCAAGACCTTCTGAAGAAGTATGCCAGGAAGCAAATCTTTTACTATAAATCCTATTATCAAATGGACAACTGCCATCAATAGCACTTGCTTCCTTGAACTGGGCCCTAGGTCGGGGCGGGGGTGGGGGGAGTGGTTCCCTGGCAATAGGATAGCCCTTATCTCTCTGCATCTGTGAAGTAACTATGTCAACAGTGGGAGAAGAAGCTAAATTAAGGTAGGTCAGTAGAAGGTAAAAAGTAAACAAGGTTTTAAGTTTCTTGGTGGTTCTTGCTTTCTTGACTTTCCTTAACAGGGCAGACAGAGTGGGTGAGAAAATGGGAAATAGACCAGGAGTTCCTGGTAAAGCCCAAACCTGTAAATTCTTAGTGGTTCAGGAGCTTGACGTTGTTAGACAGTGCCTTACCTGGAATCAGGACAGGGTGGGATTTAAGAATTCTAGCTCAGCTCCAGGCTTTCAAAAATCTGCAGAGACTGCTACACGTGATCCATAATGGCCCAGTCTAGGGGTTTCTGGGGATGAAATCTGGGGAGAATAAAAGGGTGTCTTCTGGTGGGCTGTATTCCACATATCACGTTAATCACCAGGGTCTCTCTTCTGCCCCTAAGTAACTGTCAAATTCACTCCCTTTCTCTTTATGTCCATAGCCTCTGCCTTTGCTCAGCTCTCAATTTTTCTAACTTGAATTTCTGCCAACATCCTCTCAAGTATTCCTTCCAGCTCCAATCCCACCCCTCCAGTCTCTGCTCCACCCTGTGGCTAGACTGATCTTTCATTGTCCAGGTCTGATCCCTGTCACTCTTCTGATGGAAACGCTGCAGTGGAGCTCATCACGGACAAGATGAAAACTCGGCATGCCATTAAGCATTTTCTAAAAAGTGCTGTTGTCTCTCATCGCTCCATCATAATCTTCATGTGATATATCCCAAAAATACTTTTTGGGTATCTCTTACACTTCAGGCACTACTCTAGGCCCTGAAAACAGCAGGAAACAAATCAGAAAAAATTCTCTGTGTCTGTGGAGTTTGAAGTCTGTTGCGTGGGAGACAAACACAAGTAAAATGTGCAGTGTATCAGCTCGTGATAAGTGCTATGGAGAAAAATAAGGAAAGAAGAGATTGTGACCAACTTTTATTTTTTAAAAAGTTTGTTTATTTGTTTATTTTTGACTGCACTGGGTCTTTGCTGCTGATCACGGGCTTTCTCTCGTTGTGGTGATTGGGGACTCTCATTGCAGCTCACAGGCTCTAGCGCTCAGGCTCATTAGTTGTAGTGCATGGGCTTAGTTATTCCGTGGCATGCAGGATCTTCCCGGATCAAGGATTGAACCTGTGTCCCCTGCATTGCCAGGTGGATTCTTAACCACTTGACCACAGGGAAGTCCCCAAATTTTAATAGGTAAGGAAAAGTAACATTTTGGTGGGGACTTAAAGGAGGTAGGGAAAATACCCGAAGAAAGACCATTCTGGGCAACAGGAACAGGCAAGGGCAGAGGTGCTAAGCCAGGAATCACAAGGAAAGCTGTGTGGCTGATCAGAGTGAGGAAGCAGGACGGTATGAAAGAGGAGACTGAGAGGTAACAAAGACAGGATGGAACAAATTGTGTGGGAGTCCCTGTTAGTTGGAGCTTGACTCTCACTTGGGGTGAAATGGGAAGCTACTTAAGGGTATAAGTTTAAGAATAGCATATTCTAAGGGGATTATTTGGGTTAGAGGGAGGGAAATAAACCATAAGAGGATCAAGGGCAGAACTGAGAGGTCAGCTAGGAGGTGAATCAAGAGACCAGTGTGTCAGATCAGGGTAAAAGCAGTAGAGTAGTAGATCCTTAAATATCTATTAAAACATATATTTTAAAAGTAGAGTCAACCAGTTCACTGATGGATCAGATATGGGAGTGAAAGCAAGAGAGGAGTCAAGGCTGACTCAAGGATATGGTTGCCATTTAAAAAAAAATGAATTAGGTTTGGGGATAGAAATCAGGAATTTGATTTTGGATGTGTTAAGTTCAAGATGCCTATTGTACAACCAAGTGGGAATGCTAATCAGGCAGTTTGATATACATATATATATATATATTAATATATATATGCACACACACATATAATGCCATGGAGTATGTGTGGTGCCCTGGTAGCCAAGAGAAGAAAATGTTTCAGGGAGAAAGGAGTAATCAATTGTATTTAAACCTTCAGAAAGATTAAGGATAGATATTGACCATTAGATATAGCAATGTGGATGTCATTAATGACCTTGACAAGAGGACATTCTGTGGAGTCAAAAGGATAAAAATCTGATAGAGGAAAGGGTTGGAGATGCCAATTCTTATTGTCTACAGGGGAGGAGAAATGGGATTGTTGTTAGAGAAGTGAGGTCAAGAGTCAGTTGTTGTTTTTAAAGATGAGAAAGTAACCTCTTGTTTATTTACTGATGGAAAATGGTCCAGGAGAAAGAGGATGGTTGGAATGATGGAACCAGGAGTACACAGGTGGAGGAGTTGGCCGAAGTTAGGAGCACATACTGTTCATCATCGCTGCAGTCCACGGGGTCAAAAAGAGTCAGAAACGACTTAGTGACTAAACAACAACAGCAAATGTTAATCGTTATTAATAGGAGGGAAGGCAGAGTGCATGAGCATGGATGCAGGGAGGTGGAGACCTTGTGGACTTTCTCTTCTTTTTGTTGTTTTTTTTTTTTCCTTGGTGAACTAAGAGACAAGGTTGTCATCTTAGGATAAGGAAGATGTTATGGAAATTTTCAAGAGAGGGGGAGTTGTGGAATGGCTGTCTGTGAGAATGGTTTAATAACTGTGCCAGGATAATGTAAGTAGAATTGATGAGTGACATTGAAGGCCTTTTTAAGGTGAGTGGTCATAAACTGAAAGTGAGATCAGTTAGCAGAGAGATGTGAATTTTCCAGTCACATTCAGCTGCTACACTTGTGCATGTATGGGGGAAGAAGGTCAGATTTAATTAAAAGGCTTATGTTCGATCAGGAAAGTACAGTGAAGTGTACTTGGAAAGAGAACCTAGGTTGCATTTGAAGGAGTGGTTATAATAACAGACACAGAATCTAAGTGAGATAGGAGGAGAATCAAGGATACAAAGGGAATAAATGGGCTAAAATGAAGGACAGATGTTTGGAGGAGAGGAGGTCAAAGATTTTAGAAATTAGTGTTTTGGAAGGATTGTCTGTAAGGGTATTGAGATCATGTGGGAGCAGGGTTGGAGAGTGATAGTGGCTACAGGACAGCAGTGAGGGCTTCCCAGGTGGCACGCTAGTGGCACAGAACTTGCCTGCTAGTGCAGCAGACATTAAGAGATGTAGGCTTGATCCCTGGGTCAGGAAGATCCCCTGGCAGAGGGCATGGCAACCCACTCCAGTGGGTAGCATAGTCTGGTTAATGTCAGAATCAAAGCTAGGCATGTTTGGGAAGGAGGAAAGCAGAATGGCCTGGAGGTAGCAATAAAGACAAGGTGGTCACCTTTTCCATTGCAGGGTGTGGGAGAAACACAGCCATCCCATGAGAGGGCTACAGAGGAAGCATTGTCTTCAAAGAAGAGCCAGATAGAGCAAGGAGAAGGGAAAATTAAAAGACTGAGAAAAGAAGGAGTTTACTGATCCCAACAACCAATTCCTGAAGAGTTCAGAAGATAGGGTATGAAATTGGATTAGAAAACAGGATGTAAAGGACCATTTGGGATGAAATGTAATGCAAGGGATAAGGAATGACCTAGAAACCTGGGCTTCTTGTGTGACTAGCATAAACCAGCATAAAGAGAATCATGATGACAAATAATGATGATTTCAAGGCAGGTAACACTGGCCAGACTTTGGGTACTGAGGAAAGGGAAGTGTGAAGGACCTGCCAGGAGAATCCAAGGTGCACCTATCTTTACTCTTGCCGGTAATGAGGCTTAGGGAGGGATGTTGTCTTATCCAGAGCACCTGACATTCTAGAAATTTAGAAATGTCATTCTGGAAATAAATTCTCTGGAGAGAAATGTCACCACTGCTGCAAATGATGCAGTTTCTGGAGTTGGCTTGACTAAAGGAATGGGGGCTCTGATTGAAGGAAGAAAGGGAAGTCATGGTGGGGTGTGAAATACTGAAGAACAAGGTAATAATTCTTCAGGGGATTTTGTCAAGTTCCTTTTGCTGACACAGTTTTTATTTATTTATTTTAGTTGGAGGCTAATTACTTTACAACATTATAGTGGTTTTTGCCATATATTGATATGAATCAGCCATGGGTTTACATGTGTTTCCCATCCTGAACTCCCCTCCCACCTCCCTCCCAATCCCATCCCTCTGGGTCATCTCAGTGCACCAGCCTTGAGCACCCTGTCTCATGCATCGAATCTGGTCTGGCGATCTATTTCATAAATGATAATATACATGTTTCAATGCTATTCTCTCAGATCATCCCACCCTTGCCTTCTCCCACAGAGTCCAAAAGACTGTTCTATACATCTGTGTCTCTTTTGCTGTCTCGCATACAGGGTTATTGTTACCATCTTTCTAAATTCCATATATATGTGTTAGTATACTGTATTGGTGTTTTTCTTTCTGGCTTACTTCACTCTGTATAATAGGCTCCAGTTTCATCCACCTCATTAGAGCTGATGCAAATGCATTCTTTTTAATAGCCGAGTAATATTCCATTGTGTATATGTACCACAGCTTTCTTATCCATCTCTCTGCTGATGGACATCTAGGTTGCTTCCATGTCCTGGCTATGATGAACATTGGGGTAATGCTGTGATGAACGTTGGGGTACACGTGTCTCTTTCAATGCTGGTTTCCTTGGTGATTATGTCCAGCAGTGGGATTGCTGGGTCATATGGCAGTTCTATTTCCAGTTTTTTAAGGAATCTCCACACTGTTCTCCATAGTGGCTGTACTAGTTTGCATTCCCACCAACAGTGTAAGAGGGTTCCCTTTTCTGTTTGTAGATTTTTGGATAGCAGCCATTCTGACCGGCATGAGATGGTACCTCGTTGTGGTTTTGATTTGCATTTTTCTGATAATGAGTGATGTTGAGCATCTTTTCGTATGTTTTCTAGCCATCTGTATGTCTTCTTTGGAGAACTGTCTATTTAGTTCTTAGGCCCACTTTTTGATTGGGTCACTTATTTTTCTGGAATTGAGCTGCAGGAGCTGCTTATATATTTTTGAGATTAATTCTTTGTCAGTTGCTTCATTTGCTATTACTTTCTGCCATGCTGAAGGCTGTCTTTTTGTTTTGCTTATAGTTTCCTTCATTGTGCAAAAGCTTTTAATTTTAATTAGGTCCCATTTGTTTATTTTTGCTTTTATTTCCATT
>NW_011494869.1:2448124-2459110 GCF_000754665.1 Bison bison bison | reverse complement strand
GAGTGTTTTGCCTATGTTTTCCTCTAGGAGTTTTATGGTTTCTGGTCTTACATTTAGATCTTTAATCCATTTTGAGTTTATTTTTGTGTATGGTGTTAGAAAGTGTTCTAGTTTCATTCTTTTACAAGTGGTTGACCAGTTTTCCCAGCAACACTTGTTAAAGAGATTGTCTTTTCTCCATTGTATATTCTTGCCTCCTTTGTCAAAGATAAGGTGTCCATAGGTGCGTGGATTTATCTCTGGGCTTTCTGTTTTGTTCCGTTGATCTATATGTCTGTCTTTGTGCCAGTACCATACTGTCTTGATGACTGTAGCTTTGTAGTAGAGCCAGAAGTCAGGCAGGTTGATTCCTCCTGTTCCATTCTTCTTTCTCAAGATTTCTTTGGCTATTTGAGGTTTTTTGTATTTCCATACAAATTGTGAAATTATTTGTTCTAGTTCTGTGAAAAATACTGTTGGTCACTTGATAGGGATTGCATCGAATCTATAGATTGCTTTGGGTAGTATACTCATTTTCACTATATTGATTCTTCCAATCCATGAACATGGTCTATTTCTCCAACTATATGTGTCCTCTTTGATTTCTTTCATCAATGTTTTATAGTTTTCTATCTATAGGTCTTTTGTTTCTTTAGGTAGATTTATTCCTAAGTATTTTATTCTTTTTGTTGCAATGGTGAATGGAATTGTTTCCTTAGTTTCTCTTTCTGTTTTCTCATTGTTAGTGTATAGGAACGCAAGGGATTTCTGTGTGTTAATTTTATATCCTGCAACTTTACTATATTCACTGATTAGTTCTAGTAATTTTCTGGTCGAGTCTTTAGGGTTTTCTATATAGAGGTTCATGTCATCTGCAAACAGTGAGAGTTTTACATCTTCTTTTCCAATCTGGATTCCTTTTATTTCTTTCTCTGCTCTGATTGCTGTGGCCAAAACTTCCAAAACTATGTTGAATAGTAGTGGTGAGAGTGGGCACCCTTGCCTTATTCCTGACTTTAGGGGAATGCTTTCACTTTTTCACCATTGAGGATAATGTTTGCTGTGGGTTTGTCATATATAGCTTTTATTATGTTGAGGTATGTTCCTTCTATTCCTGCTTTCTGGAGGGTTTTTTTTTATTATTATCATAAATGGATGTTAAATTTTGTCAAAGGCTTTTTCTGCATCTACTGAGATAATCATGTGGTTTTTATCTTTTCATTTGTTAATGTGGTGTATTCCATTGATTGATTTGCAGATAGTAAAGAATCTTTGCATTCCTGGGATAAAGCCCACTTGGTCATGATATATGATCTTTTTAATATGTTGTTGGATTCTGTTTGCTAGAATTTTGTTAAGGATTTTTGCATCTATGTTCAGCTGACACAGTTGACAAAGAAGTTAGGGCATAGTCAGTTAGGGCTGTTACAGTGACTTGATGTTGCTGTTAAGTGCCATCTTTCTGCAGACCTTCAACCTGACACTTATTGCCTCATGATCATAAGAAGGTTGCCACATGTCTAGAACTCACATCTAAATTCCAAATGGGAAAGGAGGAAAATGTTCACAGGCAAAGGATATATGCATCTGTGAGGCAAACATGTGGAAGTACTTACACTAGCTTATGTGGGTTGCTCTGTTTAAAGCATCTTCTTTATTCCCTAGCTAACTTCCATCTTCTCTTTCAAAATTCTGCTCAAGTCAGCACCACCTTCTTGGAGAAGCCATTCCTTATCTCCCTAGGCTGAGTTAGGTGCCTCTGGTATTTGTATTCAGAACCTGCAGTAGTTTGCAGTGACAACCCCAATTCTCCCATCTCTGATCTATGCCCTGTGCTGTATAACTCTGATTCCAGTCTCAGCCATGCAACTTTCTTTGACCAATGGGATAGTTTAAAGCAGAAGCTTAAAAATAATTTGTGCAATTAGTTGAGCATGCTCATCCTCTTGTGTCTAAGCCAGTGCCATGAGAACAAACCTGCTGGAGGATGAGATCCTTGAAACAGAGATGAATCAACATGGTGAGTCCATCCTAGATCAGCCAACAGCAGCTAACCCCTGGACACTTCATTGAACCCAACCAAAATGGGCAGGACTGCCTAGGCAACCACTCCAGATGCATAAGAAATTAACAGTTACTGTTTCATCCACTAAAGTTATGGGCTTGGTTGCTACTCAGCATTATTATGGCATTGGATCACTGACACAGAGCCCATTGGGTGTAGCTTTGTCACAAGCCTTAACCTTGTCTCCTGAACTAATGTTAAAGAACTCGTTTAGGACAGGACATCTTTATCTGTATACATCTGGCAATTAGCACAGTGCCTGACACATAGAAGGTGCTCAGTGAAAGCTTGTGAAGGCATGAATGAATGAACCTTTGTTCAGCCTTCACAAAGGGCCTCACTGCTTTATGCACAACAGTTGCAAAATTCCCCAAAATTAAACAACATAATCAAACAGACACACCCACGGAAAACCTGGTTCAACAAGATATGTGAAGCTACAGTACCTAATAAACTCTCATCACAGATTAAAGCGCTTTTCCACCTCAAGTACAATGCCCATTTCTTAAACATTGGGCAATCGATTTTATAATTTATTATGTTTTATAGATCAATCTAAAGATAATCTAAATCCTACAATTACACTTTAAAGGTTAGAGTGTAAGTAAGTGGATATGACTCGGTCTAGAGATCCTTGCTGTTATCTTCAGTACATAATACTAAACCATTGTTAACTACAGACATTTCCGAAATCATGTCAAGAGACTTGCATTTCTTAAAAAAAAAAATTGTATGAGTATAAAAAAGAGAGAATTTCCGCTAGGAATCTACAGAGGAAAAATATCTAATAGCCTAATCAAGTATGGGGGTGGGAAGGCAAGAATATTATTGTTATGAAAGGTCAGCAACAATCATATGGTAGGGCATGTTTGGGGGACACTGGGCAAACTATTTTTGCCAAAGAAGAGAGTTTTTTGCAAAGAAATAGTAAAACAACAAAACTAAAAACAAACAAAAAGTCTGGGAGTAGTAGAGCAGGATGGAACCCAGTTGTGGAAATCCCTGAATATAAGGTTAGGGGCATTTTCACATTATCTTTTTCTCATCAGGGGATAGTTAATTTTTGAGCAAGGGAGTGACATAATGAAGGATTGGGTCAGTCTTAGCTGCTGGATTCTAGCAGCATGGTGTATGGATGGTTTTTGCAGACATATGGCTAATAGTCATATTAAATTATTTAATACAAAGTACTGTTATTCAGATTCAGTTCCCATTTTTAAATTAATTATGTGGGCTTTCTCTAGTTGTGGAGAGTGGGGGCTACTCTTTAGTTGCAGTGCTCGGGCTTCTCCTTGAGGTGGTTTCTCTTGTTGAAGAGCACAGGCTCAAGGCACACAAGCTTCAGTAGTTGTGGCACATGGGCTCAGTAGCTGTGGCTCATGGGCTTAGTTGTTCTGCAACATGTGGAATCTTCCCAGACTAGGGATCACACCTGTGTCCCCTGCATTGGCAAGGAGATTCTTATCCAGTGTAACACCAGGTTAGTCCCTGTTCCCGTTTATTTCTAAATCCCATGTCTTGAATAAGTCTGGATTTCTGCAAATGACCAAGGAATTATTTTGAGATCAGAAAGTTTGCTATTCTCTCCTTGACTGTCTTAGCCTTTGTCCATTGGAAGTACATGAATTGTCCACCCCACCCCACCCTGCCCATCAACCATTGGGTTGTCTCATTTTCTTCTATTTTGCCTTTGATACACTCTCCTGGCTCCTGCTGGTCTAGTTCTGTGAAAAACTATTGATAGTCAGATGTAAGGATGAACGAGACTCCATGTAACCAAAACCAAAATCAACATTGGAAGAAACTATTCTAAGCTCTTAAGAGCACATCTCACCTGTGTTGTGGTTGCATTTACCTTTGAGGTGTGAGGGTGTCATTTTGTCCTCAAAAGGTGTTTTATAATCCAATGATTGTATTACCAGATATGTGTCACTGTTTATTCAGGCAGAACTTAGAGTCAGGAAGGAAAAATATCAAAAATCTTATGTTAGTGATGTGTGTTAGTTGCTCAGTCATGTCAGACACTTTGCGACCCCATGAACTGTATCCTGCCAGGCTCCTCTGTCCATGAGATTCTCCATGCCAGAATACTGGAGGGGGTAGCCTTTTCCTTCTCCATGGGGTCTTCCCAACCCAGGGATCGAACCCAGGTCTTCAGCACTGCAGGCAAATACTTTACTGTCTGAGCCACGAAGGAAGCTCCTGTTAAGCCCTCTAAACCCTGTTCAGACATGCGTTGTCTATGCAACGCTTCCTTATCCACGCTCAGTTCAGTCTCCTCCCCCTCCCCCACTGAAATGATCATTCTCTGGGCTGTACAAATTTCTGTAATTATGCACATTATTTTACATGTCTTTCTCCTTGGACCACAGGGGTGTTGAGGGTGTTGTGGAATCCATGGGGAGAGAATCTAAAGGCCAAGTAGAGAATTCTAAATTCAGCTAACAGTCTAAGCACAAGATAAAGAGGAAACAGCTAAAGCCATCCCTAGTTAGATTCATTTTCTTCCTGCTTTAAACTGTTTGAGAAGGAGTTTTCACAGCCCTTCAGTAGCCATCAGGGGAATGGTATTCACTACAGGGGCTCCCATGCCAACTTGCTGTGTTGCTTGCTTCTCACCTGCTTTTCTCTCCTCACGCCACCTGGACCCCTCCTGGGTGTCCCTCAGGGCACAGTTGCTTTTTCTGCCTTCCTGTGTTTCCAGCATGGATGCTCTCTCCTCAGTTCACTTTTCCCTTGTTTTCTCACATTTCTGTCACGCAGGAACTTTCCTTTTTCTGAGGAGGTCTGTCTGTCTTCCCCTCCACATCCTCCTCCACCCACTGCCTCCTGAGCAGGCCCTCCTGGGAGAGTGGGCGGAGATGGCTAACTCCTCTGGGCCCCAGGGTGTGTTTTCTTTTACATGGTGAACGTTCCTTCCAACTTGTCAAATCTGCAGTCAGGCATGAAATGTAATCAACAGGTGGTGAGGACTGAATGAAAGTGAGCACAATTTACTTAGGGGGTGAGGAGGAGGTCTCCCCTGGCAGGCCTGCTCTTCCAGCTTCTTCAGGTTCCCTGTGGACAGAACCACTGGTCAGCTGGCTTAGGGCTGAAACGAGCAGGTGGACCTTGGGAAAGCTGAGTCCTGAAGCTTCACACACATCCTGTCCTCAGGATGCTGAAAGAACCTGGCACAGGTGTGCAGCTCCCCACTTGAACTCCTCAGATCTGTAACAAAGCTGGGCCCAGGTGGCCCCAGCTGCTCCAACTCCAGGGTCTCCTTCTAGTAGATGATGAGAACGGATGGAGTTGGGAGAGAAATACGCCAACCTTTCTCTCCTCCCACCCTCAAGTTTCTAACAGGTGCCTCCTAATGGCTGAGCCCAGCTGGAAGCCAGAAGACAAAGAAGCCCATCGATGCAGTCCTTAGGGACCAGCCCACCCAGGGGGAACCAGAACTGGGCAGAGGAGAGCAGAGAATAGATCTGCTGGGAAGAGGGAACATACAGGGAATAACTGAGCACAGTCAGTGAGGCTGAGTTGGGGCTTGCACAGGGGAGGAGCCTGCCTTTATTTAAAACTTAGGTATTGTATTGAAAGGTTGTTGCTGAACGAAAAGACACTGGGATTCTTGGCCTCCGGGGGATAAGAATTCAATCTGGGGCCAGAGATGAGGCTTGATCGCTCAGAGCTTTTGTGTAATAAAGTTTTGTTAAAGTATAAAGGAGGTAGAGAAAGCTTCTGACATAGGCATCAGAAGGGGGCAGAAAGAGTACCCCCTGCTAGTCTTCAGCTGGATGTTATATAGTCACTAGCAGTCTGTTAATGAAAGAAAGGAATGTCTTAAAACTCAGAATGGCACCAGGCCCCCCATCCAGAAGATGCATTTTGGGATAATCTTGGCACCAGATGATTCATCCCGGGCCATAAAACAATTGACTTGGAATCTTGTAGAAGGGCAGATTACCGTACACATAGTTTGGTTTACATAGATTAGGGGAACAATATCTGAATATAACATACTGGTTTGTCAAGTAGGTTCTGAGCCATTAGGTGGAATTGACTTGAAGACAGAGTCTGGGGTAAATGCATACTACGTTAACATAGCTTCAGACAAACATTTCCATAAGAAAAATGCATTGGTTAACTCAAGGTGTGAGAATAGTTAACTTCAGGTGAAACCAGGTGTCATTATGGCAACACAGTATTTTAAGAGAAACCTCTTAAATTTGTATAGAGAAGGAAAAAATATTGCTAGTTTGTTTCCTCCTGCTGCTTAAGAGAGATAAAAATGTCTGACACTTGCAGCCTATTTCCTCCTTTTGGAGACCCCTGACCTTCCTGCCTGTTACCCTCTCAGTATCATCCTGGACTTTCTTTGCAATAATTTTGATTTTTTTAAAAATTAAAATGTTACTGATTTTTTTTTTATTGCCTCGCCTTCCTCTTAAATTTTATACCTGAGGCAAAATTCACCTCACCTTAATCCTGGCCCTGAAATGGTGCTCTCTGGATTAGGGGTATTATGTGAGGTTCTTATTTTCTCATTTTTGCTCACCTAGTTTTAGTATATTCTAGTTTTTTTTTTTAAAGTGATCATCTATTTATTTTTTAAAATTTATTTATTTATGTTCATTTCTGTTTGCACTGGGTCTTCATTGCTGCACATGGACTTTCTCTAGTTGCAGTGAGTGGGCTGCTCATTGCGGTGGCTTCTCTTATTGTGGAGCATGGGCTCTAGGTGCATGGGCTTCAGTAGTTGCAGTATGCAGGCTCAGTAGTTGTGGCTCTTCGGCTCTAGAGAACAGACTCAGCAGTTGTGGTGCACATGTTTTGTTGCTTGGCGGCACGTGGGAATTATTCTAGACTAGGGATCGAACCTGCCTCCCCTGCATTGGCTGTCAGTATCCACTGTATCACCAGGGAAGTCCTGATCATATATTTTTTATAAAAACAGTCACGTGCAAGATATCTTCTTTGAAAGGAGGAATCCTTAGTTTGTACAATGTGGGGAAGACTTGGCAGAAAAATCAAATGTTTGTTGGATGAGTAAAGAATGTATGTTGTTGTTCAGTCCCTAAATCATGTCCTACTCTTGGCAATCCCATGGACTGCAGCATGCCAGACTCCTCTGTCCTTCGCTGCCTCCCAGAGTTTGCTCAGATTCATGTCCATTGAGTCAGTGATGCTATCTAACCATCTCATCCTCTGTCATCCCCTTCTCCCTTTGCTTTCAATGTTTCCCGGTATCAGGGATTTTCTAGTTAATTGGCTCTTCACATCAGGTGGCCAAAGTATTGGAGCTTCAGCTTCAGGAACAGCTTACAGTGAATAGTAAGGATTGATTTCCTTTAGGATTGACTGGTTTGATCTCCTTGCAGTTAAAGGGACTCTCAAGGGTCTTCTCCAATCACCACAATTCAAAAGCATCAGTTCTTCAGCTGTCATCCTTCTTTATGGTCCAACTCTCACATCCATACATGACTACTAGAAAAACCATAGCTTTGACTATAAGGACCTTTGTCAGCAAAGTGATGTCTCTGCTTTTTAATACACTGTCTAGGTTTGTCATAGCTCTTCTTCCAAGGAGCAAGCATCTCTTAATTTCATGGCTTCAGTCACCATCCGCAGTGATTTTGGAGCCCAAGAAAACAAAATCTGTCACTGCTTCCATTTTTTCCTTGTCAACTTACCATGAAGTGATGGGGCTAGATGCCATGATCTTAGTTTTTTGAATGTTGACTTTCAGGCCAGCTCTTTTTGCTCTCTTCTTTCATTCTCATTGTCAACTCTGTTCCCAAACCCTACCTCTTCTCAGATTCTAACTCAATGCCACTTTCTGATAAAACATTTCCTTATATTCCAGATCATACTGGCCTACCAAGACCTACACCATGTGTCCATGGGCCACTCCCATCTCTCCATAGCCCTGCTTACCTCCTGCTACCCTTTTTCTCCAATATACTGGCCTCCTACTAGCTATTACTCCTGAAACACAGGAAGCAATTCATTAATATGTGTTGAGAATGAGTGGGACCACTCCCTCTTTCTATCATTCTTGACATAAGATTTTGTTCTACAGTTATAAATTTATCTTATCTCCCCTATTCTTAAATGACTCAGGCTATCTTACTTTGATATGATTCTTGGTGCCTGGCACAGTGCAAGCAAGTGTAAGTGTTGTTAATGTCAAATATTAACAACAGTATTAGAAGAGCCATCATTTGAGTGATTTCTCAAGCACTGTATTAAACACTTAGGAGTATCATCTAGCTTATGTATTTTATTTATTTTTAAATTTTTTTTGTTTAACCTCTTGAGTTTATTTTTTTTCCTTTTTTAAAAAAATTTATTGGAGTATAGTTAATTTACAATGTTGTGTTAGTTTCAGGTGTACAGCAAAGTGAATCAGTTACATCAGTTCACATTCACTTTTCTTCAGATTCTTTTCCTGTATAGGTGATTACAGAGTACTGAGTAGAGTTCTCTGTTCATAAAATAGGTTCTTATTAGTTATCTATTTCTTTCTTTTTCCAAGAGTTTATTTATTTGTTTGTTTTGTTTTAATTTTTTAAATTTTAATTGGAGGCTAATTACTTTAAAGTATTGTGGTGGTTTTGCCATACATTCATATGAATCAGCCATGGGTTACATATGTTCCCCATCCTGACCCTCCCTCCACCTCCCTCCCCATTCCATCTCTCAAGGTCATCCCAGTGCACCAGCCCTGAGCACCCTGCCTCATCCATCAAACCTGGACTGGTGATCTATTTCACATATGTTAATATACATGTGTCAACACTATTCTCTCAAATCATCCCACCCTTGGCTTCTCCCACAGAATCCAACGGTCTGTTCTTTACATCTGTGTCTCTTTTGCTGTCTCATATATAGGGTCATCATTACCATCATTCTAAATTCCATATATATGTGTTAATATACTCTATTGATGTTTTTCTTTCTGACTTACTTCACTCTGTATAATAGGTTCCAGTTTCATCCACCTCATTAGAGCTGATTCGAATGCATTCTTTTTAATAGCTGAGTAATATTCCATTGGGTATATGTACCACAGCTTTCTTATCCATTTGTCTGCTGATGGACCTCTAGGTTGCTTCCATGTCCTGGCTATTGTAAACAGTGCTGTGATGAACACTGGAGTACAAGTGTCTCTTTCAATTCTGGTTTCCTCAGTGATTATGTCCAGCAGTGGGATTGCTGGGTCATATGGCAGTTCTATTTCCAGTTTTTTAAGGAATCTCCACACTGTTCTCCATAGTGGCTGTACTAGTTTGCATTCCCACCAACAGTGTAAGAGGGTTCCCTTTTCTCCACACCCTCTCCAGCATTTATTGTTTGTAGACTTTTTAATAGCAGCCATTCTGACCGGCATGAGATGGTACCTCGTTGTGGTTTTGATTTGCATTTTTCTGATAATGAATGATGTTGAGCATCTTTTCATGTGTTTGTTAGCCATCTGTATGTCTTCTTTGGAGAACTGTCTATTTAGTTCTTTGGCCCACTTTTTGATTGGGTCACTTATTTTTCTGGAATTGAGCTGCAGGAGCTGCTTATATATTTTTGAGATTAATTCTTTGTCAGTTGCTTTGTTTGTTATTACTTTCTGCCATGCTGAAGGCTGTCTTTTTGTTTTGCTTATAGTTTCCTTCGTTGTGCAAAAGCTTTTAATTTTAACTAGGTCCCATTTGTTTATTTTTGCTTTTATTTCCATTGCTCTGGGAGGTGGGTCATAGAGGATCCTGCGGTGATTTATGTCGGAGAGTGTTTTGCCTATGTTTTCCTCTAGGAGTTTTATGGTTTCTGGTCTTACATTTAGATCTTTAATCCATTTTGAGTTTATTTTTGTGTATGGTGTTAGAAAGTGTTCTAATTTCATTCTTTTACAAGTGGTTGACCAGTTTTCCCAGCACCACTTGTTAAAGAGATTGTCTTTTCTCCATTGTATATTTTTGCCTCCTTTGTCAAAGATAAGGTGTCCATAGGTGCGTGGATTTATCTCTGGGCTTTCTGTTTTGTTCCATTGATCTGTATGTCTGTCTTTGTGCCAGTACCATACTGTTTTGATGACTGTAGCTTTGTAGTAGAGCCGGAAGTCAGGCAGGTTGATTCCTCCTGTTCCATTCTTCTTTCTCAAGATTTCTTTGGCTATTTGAGGTTTTTTGTATTTCCATACAAATTGTGAAATTATTTGTTCTAGTTCTGTGAAAAATACTGTTGGTCGCTTGATAGGGATTGCATTGAATCTATAGATTGCTTTGGGTAGTATACTCATTTTCACTGTATTGATTCTTCCAATCCATGAACATGGTCTATTTCTCCAACTATATGTGTCCTCTTTGATTTCTTTCATCAGTGTTTTATAGTTTTCTATCTATAGGTCTTTTGTTTCTTTAGGTAGATTTATTCCTAAGTGGAAGTGAGAAATAGATTTAAGGGCCTAGATCTGATAGATAGAGTGCCTGATGAACTATGGAATGAGGTTCGTGACATTGTACAGGAGACAGGGATCAAGACCATCCCCATGGAAAAGAAATGCAAAAAAGCAAAATGGCTGTCTGGGGAGGCCTTACAAATAGCTGTGAAAAGAAAAGAAGCGAAAAGCAAAGGAGAAAAGGAAAGATATAAACGTCTGAATGCAGAGTTCCAAAGAATAGCAAGGAGAGATAAGAAAGCCTTCAGCGATCAGTGCAAAGAAATAGAGGAAAACAACAGAATGGGAAAGACTAGAGATCTCTTCAAGAAAATCAGAGATACCAAAGGAACATTTCATGCAAAGATGGGCTCAATAAAGGAGAGAAATGGTATGGACCTAACAGAAGCAGAAGATATTAAGAAGAGGTGGCAAGAATACACAGAAGAACTGTACAAAAAAGATCTTCACGACCCAGATAATCACGATGGTGTGATCACTGACCTAGAGCCAGACATCCTGGAATGTG
>NW_011494869.1:2447625-2447905 GCF_000754665.1 Bison bison bison | reverse complement strand
TCATTCCAATCCCAAAGAAAGGCAATGCCAAAGAATGCTCAAACTACCGCACAATTGCACTCATTCACATGCTAGTAAAGTAATGCTCAAAATTCTCCAAGCCAAGCTTCAGCAATATGTGAACTGTAAACTTCCTGATGTTCAAGCTGGGTTTAGAAAAGGCAGAGGAACCAGAGACCAAATTGCCAACATTTGCTGGATCATCAAAAAAGCAAGAGAGTTCCAGAAAAACATCTATTTCTGCTTTATTGACTATGCCAAAGCCTTTGACTGTGTGGAT
>NW_011494869.1:2429603-2447525 GCF_000754665.1 Bison bison bison | reverse complement strand
CCCTGCTTATTTAACTTATATGCAGAGTGCATCATGAGAAACACTGGACTGGAAGAAACACAAGCTGGAATCAAGATTGCCGGGAGAAATATCAATAACCTCAGATATGCAGATGACACCACCCTTATGGCAGAAAGTGAAGAGGAACTAAAAAGGCTCTTGATGAAAGTGAAAGTGGAAAGTGAAAAAGTTGGCTTAAAGCTCAACATTCAGAAAACGAAGATCATGGCATCCAGTCCCATCACTTCATGGGAAATAGATGGGGAAACAGTGGAAACAGTGTCAGACTTTATTTTTGGGGGCTCCAAAATCACTGCAGATGGTGACTGCAGCCATGAAATTAAAAGACGCTTATTCCTTGGAAGGAAAGTTATGACCAACCTAGATAGCATATTCAAAAGCAGAGACATTATTTTGCCAACAAAGGTTCGTCTAGTCAAGGCTATGGTTTTTCCTGTGGTCATGTATGGATGTGAGAGTTGGACTGTGAAGAAGGCTGAGCGCCAAAGAATTGATGCTTTTGAACTGTGGTGTTGGAGAAGACTCTTGAGAGTCTCTTGGACTGCAAGGAGATCCAACCAGTCCATTCTGAAGGAGATCAGCCTGGGATTTCTTTGGAAGGAATGATGCTGAAGCTGAAACTCCAATACTTGGGACACCTCATGTGAAGAGTTGACTCATTGGAAAAGACTCTGATGCTGGGAGGGATTGGGGGCAAGAGGAGAAGGGGACGACAGAGGATGAGATGGCTGGATGGCATCACTGAGTGGATGGACGCGAGTCTGAGTGCTCTGGGAGTTGGTGATGGACAGGGAGGCCTGGCGTGCTGCGATTCATGGGGTCGCAAAGAGTCGGACGCGACTGAGTGACTGATCTGATCTGATCTGATCTGATTCCTAAGTATTTTATTCTTTTTGTTGCAATGATGAATGGAATTGTTTCCTTAGTTTCTCTTTCTGTTTTCTCATTGTTAGTGTATAGGAATGCGAGGGATTTCTGTGTGTTAATTTTATATCCTGCAACTTTACTATATTCATTGATTAGTTCTAGTAATTTTCTGGTCGAGTCTTTAGGGTTTTCTATGTAGAGGTTCATGTCATCTGCAAACAGTGAGAGTTTTAACGTCTTCTTTTCCAACTTGAATTCCTTTTATTGCTTTTTCTTCTCTGATTACTGTGGCCAAAACTTCCAAAACTATGTTGAATAATAGTGGTGAGAGTGGGCACCCTTGCCTTGTTCCTGACTTTAGGGGAAATGCTTTCAATTTTTCACCATTGAGGATAATGTTTGCTGTGGGTTTATCATATATGGTTTTTATTATGTTGAGGTATGTTCCTTCTATTCCTGCTTTCTGGAGTTTTTTTTTTTTTTATCATGAATGGATGTTAAATTTTGTCAAAGGTTTTTTCGGCATCTATTGAGATAATCATATGGTTCTTATCTTTTCATTTGTTAATGGTGTATCACGTTGATTGGCTTGCGAATATTGAAGGATCCTTGCATCCTTGGGATAAAGCCCACTTGGTCATGATGTATGATCTTTTTAATTCGTTTTTGGATTCTGTTTGCAGGAATTTTGTTAAGGATTTTTGCATCTATGTTCATCAGTGATATTGGCTTGTAGTTTTTTTTTTTTTTTTTTTGTGGCATCTTTGTCAGGTTTTGGTATTAGGGTGATGGTGGCCTCATAGAATGAGATTGGAAGTTTACCTTCTGCAATTTTCCAGAAGAGTTTGAGTAGGATAAGTGTTAGCTCTTCTCTAAATTTTTGGTAGAATTCAGCTGTGAAGCCATCTTGTCCTGGGCATTTGTTTGTTGGAAGATTTCTGATTATGCTTTCAATTTCTGTGCTTGTGATGGGTCTGTTAAGATTTTCTATTTCTTCCTGGTTCAGTTTTGGAAAGTTGTACTTTTCTAAGAATTTGTCCATTTCTTCCAAGTTGTCCATTTTATTGGCATATAGTTGCTGATAGTAGTCTCTTATGATCCTTTGTATTTCTGTGTTGTCTGTTGTGATTTCTCCATTTTCATTTCCAATTTTGTTGATTTGATTCTTCTCCCTTTGTTTCTTGATAAGTCTGGCTAATGGTTTGTCTATTTTATTTATCCTCTCGAAGAACCAGCTTTTAGCTTTGTTGATTTTAGCTATGGTCTCTTTTGTTTCTTTTGCATTTATTTCTGCCCTAATTTTTGTGATTTCTTTCCTGCTACTAACCCCGGGGTTCTTCATTTCTTCCTTTTCTAGCTGCTTTAGTCAAATTAGGTTATTTACTTGATTTCTCTCCTGTTTCTTGAGGTAGGCTTGTATTGCTATGAACCTTCCCCTTAGCACTGTTTTTACTGAATCCTGAATCCCGTACATTTTGGGTTGTTGTGTTTTCATTTTCATTCATTTCTATGCATATTTTGATTTCTTTTTTGATTTCTTCTGTGATTTGTTGGTCATTCAGAAGTGTGTTGTTTAGCCTCCATAAGTTTGTATTTTTTAAAGTTTTTTTTTTTCCTGTAGTTGACCTCTAATCTTACTGCATTGTGATCAGAAAAGATGCTTGAGATGATTTCAATTCTTTTGAATTTACCAAGGCTAGATTTATGGCCCAGGATGTGATCTGTCCTGGAGAAGGTTCTGTGTGCACTTGACAAAAAGGTGAAATGCATTGTTTTAGGGTGAAATGTCCTGTAGATATCAATTAGGTCTAACTGGTCCATTGTATCATTTAAAGTTTGTGTTTTCTTGCTAATTTTCTGTTTTGTTGATCTATCCATAGGTGTGAGTGGGGTATTAAAGTCTCCCACTATTATTGTGTTACAGTTACCTTCCCTTTTCATATTTGTTAGCATTTGCCTTACATATTGCATTGCTCCTATGTTGGGTGCATGTATATTTATAATTGTTATATCTTCTTCTTGGATTGATCCTTTGATCATTATGTAGTGTCCTTCTCTGTCTCTTTTCATGACCTTTGTTTCCAAGTCTATTTTATCTGATATGAGTATTGCTACTCCTGCTTTCTTGTGGTCTCCATTTACATGAAATATCTTTTTCCAGCCCTTCACTTTCAATCTGTATGTGTCCCTAGGTTTGAAGTGGGTCTCTTGTAGACTGCATATATAGGGGTCTTGTTTTTGTATCCATTCAGCCAGTCTTTGTCTTTTGGTTGAGGCATTCAACCCATTTACACTTAAGGTAATTATTGATAAGTGTGATCCCATTGCCATTTACTTTGTTGTTTTGGGTTCAGGTTTATAAACCTTTTCTGTGTTTCCTGTCTAGAGAAGATCCTTTAGCATTTGTTAGAGCTGGTTTGGTGGTGCTGAATTCTCTGAGCTTTTGCTTTTCTGTAAAGCTTTTGATTTCTCTTTCATATTTGAATGAGATCCTTGCTGGGTACAGTAATCTGGGTTGTAGGTTTTTCTCTTTCATCACTTTAAGTATGTCCTGCCATTCCCTTCTGGCTTGAAGAGTTTCTATTGAAAGATCAGCTGTTATCCTTATGGGGATCCCCTTGTGGGTTAATTGTTGTTTTTCCCTTGCTGCTTTTAATATTTGTTCTTTGTGTTTGATCTTCGTTAATTTGATTAATGTGTGTCTTGGGGTGTTTTGCCTTGGGTTTATCCTGTTTGTGACTCTGGGTTTCTTGGACTTGGGTGGCTATTTCCTTCCCCATTTTAGGGAAGTTTTCAACTATTATCTCCTAAAGTATTTTTCTCAAGGCCTTTCTTTTTGTCTTCTTCTTCTAGGACTCCTGTGATTCGAATGTTGGGGCATTTGACATTGTCCCAGAGGTCTCTGAGGTTGTCCTCATTTCTTTTAATTCTTTTTTCTTTTTTCCTCTCTGCTTCATTTATTTCCACCATTCTATCTTCCGCCTCACTTATCCTATGTTCTGCCTCAGTTATTCTACTATTGGTTCCCTCCAGAGTGCTTTTGATCTCAGCTATTGCATTATTCATTTTTGGTTGATTCTTTTCTATTTCTTCTCAGATCAGATCGGATCAGATCAGTCGCTCAGTCATGTCTGACTCTTTGGGACCCCATGTATCACAGCACGCCAGGCCTCCCTGTCCATCACCAACTCCTGGAGTTCACTGAGACTCATGTCCATCGAGTCAGTGATGCCATCCAGCCATCTCATCCTCTGTTGTCTCCTTCTTCTCTTGCTCCCAATCCCTCCCAGCATCAGAGTCTTTTTCCAGTGAGTCAACTCTTCGCATGAGGTGGCCAAAGTACTGGAGTTTCAGCTTCAGCATCATTCCTTCCAAAGAAATCCCAGGGCTGATCTCCTTCAGAATGGACTGGTTGGATCTCCTTGCAGTCCAAGGGACTCTCAAGAGTCTTCTCCAACACCACAGTTCAAAAGCATCAATTCTTTGGCGCTCAGCCTTCTTCACAGTCCAACTCTCACATCCATACATGACCACAGGAAAAACCATAGCCTTGACTAGACGAACCTTTGTTGGCAAAATAATGTCTCTGCTTTTGAATATGCTATCTAGGTTGGTCATAACTCTCCTTCCAAGGAGTAAGCGTCTTTTAATTTCATGGCTGCAGTTACCATCTGTAGTGATTTTGGAGCCCAGAAAAATAAAGTCGGACACTGTTTCCACTGTTTCCCCATATATTTCCCATGAAGTGGTGGGACTGGATGCCTTGTTAAACTTTTTTTGAATCTTCTCAATCCTTGTCTCCAGACTACTTATCTGTAACTCCATTTTGTTTTCAATATTTGGGATCATTTTTACTATCATTATTCTGAATTCTTTTTCAGTTAGACTCTCTATCTCCTCCTCTTTTGTTTGGTTTGGTGGGCTTTTATCATGTTCCTTTACCTGCTGAATATTTCTCTGCCTTTTCATCTGTTTAGGTTGCTGTGTTTGGGGTGGCCTTTCTGTGTGCTGGAAGTTTGTGGTTCCTCTTTATTGTGGAGGTTCCTCCCTGTGGGTAGGGTTGGATGCATGGCTTGTCAAGGTGTCCTAGTTAGGGAAGCTTGCGTCGGTGTTCTGGTGGGTGGAGCTGGATCTTTTCTCTCTGGAGTGCAATGAAGCGTCCGGTAGTGACTTTTGAGGTGTCTGTGGGTTTGGTGTGACTTTTGGCCGCCTATATTTTTGTGCTTGGGTTTACGTTCCTGCTTTGTTGGAGAATTAGCTTGCTATGTCTTACTGTCAAACTTGTTGGGTCTTGGGTGGAGCTTGGTTTCATGTAGGTATGGCGGCTTTTGGATGAGGTTTTGTTGATTAATGGTCCCTGGAATCAGGAGATCTCTGGTGATCTCAAGTTTTGGATTTAGGTCTCCTGCCTCTGGCTTTCAGTCTTATTCTTGTAGTAGCCTCAAGACTTCTCCATCCATACAGCACTGATGACAAAACATCTAGGTTAATGGTGAAAAGATTCTCCACAGTGAGGGACACCCAGAGAGGTTCACAGAGTTACATGAAGAAGAGAAGAGGGAGGAGGGAGAGAGAGGTGACCAGGAGGAGAAGAGGGGATCAACAGGGGAGAGAGCAGTCTAGCCAGTAATCAATTCCCTATTTTCTCTCCACAGTCTGGAACACTCAGAGAGGTTCATGGAGTTCAAGAGAGAAGAGAAACAGGAGGAAGAAAGGAGATAGAGGTGACCCGGAGGAAAGGAGGGGGAGTCAAAAGGAGAGAGACCAGTCTAGCCTGTGATCAGTTCCCTAAGTTTTCTCCACAGCCCAGAACACCCAAAGAGATTCACAGAGTTAAGTAGAGAAGAGATGGGGGAGGGGGGAGATCGAGGTGACCTGGGGGAGAGAAAGAAGAGTCAAAAGCAGAGAGAGCAATCAAGCCAGTAATCACACTCCTAAGTAAAAATGGGTACTGAAGATTGGATTCTCACAGGTACAAAATTGATAACAATTACCAAAAAGCAAAGATTAAAAATCTAGAGTAGAGGTTAGACTCTCAAAAATACAATATTAAAAAAACAAAACAAAATCGTAAAAGTTATATAAAAAATATGAAATTTGCTTTAAAAATAGGGTCTTGTTTTTCACGGTGATAGTAGGTTTTAAAAGTGAAAAGTAAAGGATTAATAAAAAAATTTAAAAAGGAAAAAATTAAAAAATGTTAATAGTAAAATATATCTAGGAATTTCTCTGAAGCTGTTGAGGGCAGTGGGTGGTCAGTTCAGTTTCAGATAGTTCCTTATTCCACCTTATACGTCTTCTCAAAGTCTATAGGTCTCTTCCAATGCAGTCAGTGTTAACTACAGGCTTTTAATCTGTTGCATCTGTCACTTCCAGAGCCATTCCCTCTTCTTGGTTTATTTTGGCTTCCTCTGTTGCAGGTCTCTTCAGTATCTAACTTCTGCCCTGACATAAGGGGGCGAAGGTGGTCATTTATTTAGACTCACTTGTTCAATTGTGCTGCGGGGAGGGAGGAACACTGCAAACAAATATCACTGGTGGATGTGGGGAGTGCTCTGTGTCTGGGTCACACTGGGTTTGCCCCGCTCACGGCGTCTGTGCTTTCCTAGTCTACACTGCTTAGGCTTCAGGTTGCTGTGCTGGGGAACTTTCTGGGGCGGACCCTGGGTTGCGTGCACTTCCCAGAACCAGGACAGGTTCCCAGATCTATGCCACTCAGGTTCAGGTTCTCAGGTACTCCACAAAGGCACAGACTCAGCTGGGCCTGCGTTTTGTGCCCTTCCCAGCTCTGAGCAGCTCAGGCGACCAGGTGCTTGGCGAGCACACACTCCCCAGGTGCAGTGCGTCTTATCACCTCCCAGTCCCAGCTGCTCGGTTTCCTGGGTGGTGTACTGTGTCTCTTCTGGGGAGCTAATCTCTGGCTGCAACTCTCCTGACAGATGTCAACCGTCCAGGATCCCAGGAAGATTTGGTTAGCGACTGAGAACCTGCATGCAGTTTGGGAGGAGATGCCGTCTCTGGGGCCGAGTTTGCCCCTTTCCTTCTGGCTCTGGCTGGCACCTGCCTGCCTCCCTGCCTCCAGTGGGAGATGGGCCTGTCCGCAGCCAGCTAGCTCTCCTCTGATATTCGCTCAGTCCTTTGTTCTGTGAGTGGGACCAGCAGTACCTTAGGTTAGAGCTTTTCGTGGGAAAGTTCTCTCTCTCTCTTTTTTTTTTCCTCCTCTCTGGCTATTTCACAGTTTGGGTTGCTGTCTCACTTTAGCTCCCCCAGATTGCCCTCAGGGCATTCAGGCCTGGTCCTTACCCTAAGCAGTGCAGCCCGTGCCTCCCTGTTCAGCCCCTGCTTGCTGGTGGCAGAGGTGAGGATCTGGGCTACTTCTCCTCTGGAAGTTGGAGTTAGACCCGTAATCTGTGGGTTTTATTTATTTATTTTTTCCTCCCTCTGAGATTCCAAAACTCCCCACAGACCCACCATTGAGAGGATCTCCTGGTGTTTGGAAACTTCTCTTTTAAGACTCTCTGCCCAGGACAGGTCTCCATCCCTAACTCTTTTGTCTCTCTTTTTATCTTTTATATTTTGTCCTACGTCCTTTCGAAGATGATGGGCTACCTTTCTGGGTGCCTGGTGTCCTCCACCAGTGTTCAGAAGTTGTTTTGTGGTATTTGCTCAGCGTTCAAATGATCTTTCGATGAATTTGTGGGGGAGAAGGGGTCTCCCTGTCCTCTTCCTCTGCCATCTTAGGACCACCTCCTCACTTATATATTTTAAATGACTATGAGGAAACACATTTATAGGAATCCACACAGTCACAAAAAAGACTATTTTAGTCTAGCTTCACAGCTAAGGAAGCTGAGGTGTAGAGAGATCAGGTAACTTGCTGAAGGTCACTTTGCTAATAACTGGCATTAACAGAAAGTGTAATCCTAAATTACATCAGACCGATAGTTCTCAAACTGTGATCCAGGAACCTCTGAGGTTCCCAAGACAGTTGAGTTTGTACATTCAAAACCACTTTTGTATGTATATAGAATTTTCCCTGAGACTCCATGCCATATGATAGCAACACCTTGAATGCAGAAGCAGAGATATGAATCCAGCTATCTCTTGTTAAGTCAGCCACTCAAAAGATTTTCAAAAATAATGCCAATCTTTTCACTTATTTTTTTCTGTTTTGGAAAATATAGTTTTTTTTAAAACCTAGAAAGTCATACCTATGTTAACATGCAATGTGCTTATTATCATTAAAAAATTATATTGATAAATATTTTTAAAAATCCATCAGTGTCCATTTTTAATATGGTAAATGTCCATAGATACAGCCCACATCGTCAAAAACTCTTTGGAGTTCTCAATATATTTAAGAATATTGTGGGCCTGGTTGCTCAATGGTAAAGAATCCACCTGCCAAAGCCCAAGATACAGGATTGACCCTGGTCCAGGAAGATCCACATGCTATGGGGGAGCAACTAAGCCCCATGTGCCACAACTGCTGAGCCTGTGCTCTAGGGCCTGGGAATTACTGAGCCCATGTACCACAGCTCTAAAGCCCACGCACCCTAGAGCCCATGCTTTGCAACAAGAGAAGCCACTGCAATGAGAACCCCACGCACTGCAACTAGAGAGTAACCCTCGCTTCCCATAACTAGAGAAAGCCTACATGCAGCAACAAAGACCTAGCACAGCTAGAAATAAATTAAGAAATAATAATAAAGTATTATGGAGCCCTGAGACCAAGTTCTTTGAGAATAGATGTGTTAGATAATTTCTAAGTTTTTTCTCAGCTCTAGAATTTAAGAGTTCTCTATCCATTAAGCAGTTTTGGAGGGCAGGGATAGGAGCTCAAGACCATTAATCAGTGTCAGAAAAGAGGGGCAGTCTTGAGGCCTGACTCCATGCTGAGATTCTACATAGTCTGACTAGTCTTGGTTACCTGGATTTATTCTTAACTGCTTAACAGCAGAACTTAACTGCTCTGTAGACTTCTGAAAACTCCCATTCCTGCCTTGGACTCATGGATATCTTGCAGTCTTAATATTTCGTTCCTTTATCCTTCATCCTCTTTTCTGCTTGTGTGCCGTGGCATTTTTTTATCTCAACCCTGCTTCCAACTTTCTATATTTAGTCTTCCATAACTAAGGTTTTATAGTACCTGAACACTTCTGGGCTTCAGATTAGCCCCAAATGGTTTATCTCATGTTGCCCCTTCCATGGACATAATTACAATGGATTTCATGTTTTAAATTCTTTCTCATTGATTACCTCTGGCAAAAGGAACAGGGTGGAAGAGAAAAAGAGTGGACAAGAAACCTCTTTTGTAATACCTTTTGCATTACTAGTCAAAAAATAAATGAAAACTTTGTTTCAAGTGAAGCAAAAACAAAAACAAACAAACCCCACCCCAAAAGTCTCCTGAAAAGTAATTATTTCTGCAAACTTCCTTATTTGGTCAGTGGCATTCCTTGCAGCAAGGGCATCACCTTGCAGGGTGGTGACAGAAATAGGAAATATGTCATAGGTCACTGCACAGTCAAGAATGAATGTGCATTTGAGGACAGAGACTACCTTTTCCTGGCTTCAGGTTTTTGTTTCTTTTCCTTTTCAGTTAAATGAGTCATGCTTTGGTGGAGTAAACTGAGAAAATATTTCTTGGCCTCTGTTACTGTTAAGAAAATGATTTAAAAACAATTTGAGTGTAGTATAAACTTAGATCTACGTAGGTATCCTATGTGTTGTCTAGAATATACATGCTAGATATGCTTCATACTTTGTGTGTATTTGCTGCTATTTAATTTAATTGATGGTTTCCTTGGGCTCTGCTTTTGTTGTTTTCTCAGTATTTTCCCACGCTGATGTATTTGGAGAAAGGAGGTGCTATTCCCAAAGAGATCACTTATTGGCTATGACATGTTTTTTTTAAAAAAACTTTTTGTTTTTCATGGGAATATAGCCAATTAACCATGTTGTGATAATTTCAAGTGGACATCCGAGGGACTCAGCCATACATATACATGTATCCCTTCCCATCATGAGATCTCTGGCAAGACTTGTCCTGCGTTTCCATGACCCACATCTTTGAAAGCCAGTTAGGAGGAAAGCACAAGGTCAAGACAACAAAGTCTTTCAGAAAGTTGAAAGAACTATTCAAAACCTGAGTAGTATTATTAACTGCTTCTCTTGATTAGTTCTCAAAATACCATGGGAAGGAAACAGGTCACTAGATATTGATTCCACTTTTCAGATTAGAACAAAGCTAAAGACTGTTGCATGAGTTCCAAAGCAAACTAATGGTCAAGTCTGCTATATCTACTTCTTCCCAGTTCACGGAAATGACTTCAGAGCTAGAGGCCCGCACTTAGTGTTCTTCTAAGTGGGAGCAGCAGCATGGACAGTCCTAAGGGAACCCATTTCCAGATTCTCATTTCATGCTTCATCTGTGAAAGCAGGCCTGCTTGCTCAGGCTGCTTTTCCCTTTCCAAAGTCTCTTTCATAATCTGACCTTCTCTTAAATACTCTTTCTCTGCCCTGGACTGCCCCCAGGAAAACCTCTGAGGCACCACACAATGGGACACTTGAAAACACGGATTTCTGAAAAGGTTCCTTGAGTAATTAGTCCAAGAGCAAAAACAAACTGCCCACAATATGTCTTCCATTGTCTTGTATTTTTTTTATTGGAAGGAATTAGCCTGCATTGGAATATTCTGAATTCAGATATTATGGAGTGTGATAATAGAGTAGGAATGACTTCATCTCTTTTGTCTCTAGTTTATTATTGAAGAAAGCCTCATTCCTACAACAAACTCATGGAAGCAAAGCAAACATCAGATCCTCAGAATGCCTTTCTTGTTTTTTAGAATTCCATTGAATCCTCAATCCAGGACATGTGTTTTATGGAAAGGATTGGTACAAGTTAAAATGCTGATTTTTTTCAATGAGACGTGTGTTCTGGGACTAATAAATTATTCAAGATATGCTGGATAAACTTATCAACAAAAGTTTTATGTGATTTCTCCCAGATTTTCTGTGCATCAGTCTGGTAGTTCATGAAGGCAATTTTTTTCAAAACATATCATGAAATATTTATTCCAATAGCAGTCAATCCTCATCTTTTTTTCTCTTATAAAATGTCAATGACACAAAAGCTGGACAAATTAGTGCAATATATACATTTCTCTTTCATAGTAAAAGTTCAATCTTGATATAAAGCAAAATTAGTAAAGTTAATTGTGATATTTATACATCATTTTATTTAATTATTTTCAAAAGCTGAACACCTAGCATTGATATACACACATGCAAACATCAAAGAAATGCCATATTTTCCCTTATATTTCTTGCTTTATAAATAACTTACAATGTTAACTGCATATTACCTTAAAGTATACTTAATGACAAATGCATGATTATGTTGTTTTTATAAATTATTCTAAATGTGAATAAATTACATAAGAGTTATTGAGGGGCTCATATAATTTATTCACATTTAGAATAATTTGTAAATCTTAGTGTTTAGTAATATATCTTATACAATCTATTTCATGATTTATTTTTCAGTAATTTTTATATATTCCCCCAAAATGCCTATTAACATATTTACTTGGATATTAAAAGTCAGAGAAATTATCTCTGATTTAGTTTATTGATTTCAAAATGAGGATCAGAGTTGCCAGTTAGGTTTTATGATGAATATTTTCCATAAATAGGATGATTTAAATCTCTTAAGATTTTTTGACAAAAATGTATTTTAAATGTGGGGTGAGATAAAATTATTTTTATTGGAAAAATGTTGAGTTGGTTGTGATGCATTAGAGTTAATATTTTTATTTTCTCAATATCTTCTGAGTTTATCAAATTAAACAAGATATCTCTGAAGTGAAGGAGTAACATATAATACATTATGATTATATAATCCTCAACATTAATAATTATGTATAATAATTCTTGAAATTTTAAAAGTTATGCTAGTTTACAGGAATTGAAAAAGTGAATGAATCTAATAAGAAGGCAACAAATTCTTTTGCAAGTTAGTGATTTCTTTTCATCAAAATCAAAGGAGGAACTTGTAACAAAATGATGACTCTAAGAAATGATCACTAGTGACTGCTAAAACCATTAGATGAAAAGCTGATTGGGACCTTGATAAGAGTGGATACACTGAGCCCACTGATTAGTACTGTCATGAAAAAAAAGATATATTCAGACTTTATGTACTTGCAGTGAAACCAGAAGCATGCAGACACCACTTCCTGAAGGATTCCTGCTAAAGTTATCAACTCAGAATCTGACCAAGCCTAAATATCAATTTTCAGGAAATACAGAGGCCAGAGAGATAGAATCTGTAAAATCCAGAATGTGGAAAACCATACAAGAAGAATGATCCAAATATTGGTTTTTCAACAAACCATTTACAAGAGGAAAGAAAAACAGGAAGAAGAGTCTACCATTAAAAGAGACAAGGGAAATATCAGCCAAAAGCAATTCGTGGGCATTGTTAGGATCTTGAGTTGAAAAAAACAACACTGTAATCCAAACCAAAACAAAAAACAAGAGCACAGTATGAGACAACCAGAGATCTGAATGTTGGCTGAATACTGGATTACTCACAGTTTTTAGGGATACTAGTTTGTTTTTAAATGAGTCCTGATTTCTTAGAGCTATCAGTTCAGTTCAGTCGCTCAGTCGTGTCTGACTCTTTGTGACCCCATGAATTGCAGAACGCCAGGCCTCCCTGTGCATCACCAACTCCCGGAGTTCACCCAAACTCATGTCCATCGAGTCAGTGATGCCATCCAGCCATCTCATCCTCTGTCATCCCCTTCTCCTCCTGCCTCCAGTCCCTCCCAGCATTAGAGTCTTTTTCAATGAGTCAGCTCTTCTTAGCGCTATATATAGAGGTATTTACACATGAAATGGCATGGTACTTGGGATTTGCTTCAGAATAATCCAGCAGTGGTGAAGAGTGGGAGTTAGGGGAGAGGGGAGAGTGGAGAGATCAAACAGGACTGGCCATAGGTTGATAAAATTGTCTAAAGCTTGATACTGGTCACATTGAGGTTCATTTTATTATTCTTCTACATTTATATACATGAGCTTTTCAATAACAAAAAATGAAAAGATAGATTGAAAAAGGGAGTCTAAAAAAATAAACTCACTGAAGGAATACCTAATTTAGCTGTCAGCAGATAGATCACTGAAACTAATTTTTTGATGATTAACCACTGAGTGGCTTTTGGCACATACCTTGGAAGGGCTGAGTGACTGACACTGATATAACAAAACTCTATTCCTATCCACTTGTTTATGTGAACAGTGCTTGAACATATAGAAGCAAAATCGAGAAATAGGAGTTTATGTTGAACTCTTTCATTTGGCAAGAGGTAATAGTTACCCATGAATTCATGAATAAACAGGAAAAAAAAAAAACCCTATCCATCTATTAAGAGATCTGTATTGTCAACAATTTTTTGTGTTTAATCATTGTATTATATATCAAAATGTATAATACTTATGCTGTTTTGAAAAATGTATACTAATACCAATTATCATAATCCAATCCAGAAGAAATTTTTAATATTTGGAGCCCTTAGTATCAGGAAACTAAAACAAAAACAAAAACCTTAAAAAATTCACAAGGATAAAAATACATGGGGAATTTAATGGCAGTATCCTTTTAAGGAGAAATAGGAATATGCAAAATATTGATAGTTCTTTTTTCTTATGTGTATGAGCCATACATTCTGGTTTCTTCGTATATATAAGTGGCTTTTTGTTGTTGAAAACTGAATATTTTAAGTAAAATAATGTAGCAACTCTGGAAACATAAAATATTTGAGAGTTAAAGAAGATTTTATGTATTTTTACAAATAGATGATGGGGTATCAAGTTAGAGCATTAAGATTGTATGGATATATTTAAAAGAATGATGTAACAGTTTTATTTTAAATTATCATTATTTATAGTATGCCAGAGAGCTGCCCTTTTAGCACAGCCAACAGAGCATCAGTGAAGTATAATACACCAGAAATTACATCTTTTGTAACTCTTTAAAATTCAGAAATGTTAATTATTAGCTAAACATGAGTAAAATGGCTTCCCTTGTGGCTCAGCTGGTAAAGAATCTGCCTGAAAGGCGGGAGATCCTGGATTTGATCCCTGGGTTGGGAAGATCCTCTGGAGAAGGGAAAGGCTACCCACTCTATTATTCTGGCCTGGAGAATTCCATGGACTGTAGTCTGTGGGATTGCGAAGACTCGGACATGACCCAGTGACTTTCACTTTCACTTTGGGGCTTCCCTGATAGCTCAGTTGGGAAAGAATCCGCCTGCAATGCAGGAGACCCCAGTTTTATTGCTGGGTTGGGAAGATCCACTGGAGAAGGGAAAGGTTACCCACTCCAGTATTCTGGCATGGAGAATTCCATGGACTGTATAGTCCATGGGGTCACAAAGAGTCAGACATGACTGAGCGACTTTCACTTTCACTTTCAAAAATGAGTAGGGAGACTACTTAGGTCTTTTTTCCTTTTATTTATTTCTTATTGAGTAAAATTCACAAAACATAAAATTAACCATTAACCATGTTAGAGTATGCAATTCAGTAGCATTTAGTATGTTTACAGTGTTGTACAACCATCACATCTATTTCCATCACATCATTTTCATCATCTCAAAAAGAAACTCTGGACCCATTAACCAGTCATTCCTCCTGGCAACCACTAATCTGTTTTCTGTTTCTGTTGATTTAATACTCTTCATATAAGTGGAATCATGCAACCCATAACCCTGACTAGCTTCTTTCACTTACTGTATTGTTTACAATGTTTATCTAAGTTGTAGCATGCATCAATATTTCATTCCCTTTTTATGGTTGATTAATATTCCACTGAGTGGATATATCACATTGTGCCTATTCATTCATCAGCTGATGGACCTTTGGGTTGTTTCTACCTTTTGGCTGTTATGAACAGTGCTGTTGTTATGAACATAGTTGTACAGATATTTGTTTGAATACTTACTTTCAGTTCTTTTGGATCTATACCTAGCAGTGAAGTTGCTGAGAATTCTATTTAAACTACAATTAGAAAACAAAATCTAGGGACTTCCCTGGTGGTTCCGTGGTTAGGACTCTGCTTCTATTGTAGTGGGCATGAGTTCAATCCCTGGTTGGGGATCTAAGATCCCACATGCAGCACGGCAGAGCCAAAAAAAAAAAAAGGCAAAGAAAACAAAATTTTCTTTCTTTGCTGCTTACTAGATTAGCCCTTTTCTGTTTTAATGACATCCTTATAAATGCTAAGCTTCCAAGCCTCTATGATGAAATAATGCCAGAGTTAGCTAGCCCCTTGCACATAGCGACCTTTCTCCAAGCTGATTTGTTTGACATGACAACCGGAAGAGACCTCTAGCTGTGCTGAACTGTGCTTCTCATGGACTGAGTGGGAGTGCTAAGGGAGAGACATTTCTGTGTCAGGCTGAAGGAAAACCACTGCACTGGGGGCAAGACCCAGGCATCACAGTTTTAAAAAATCTTCCCAGGTGATTCCAGCGTGCATCCCAGTTTAAGAGCTGTGTTGATGGAATTTCCTTTGGGAAGTGTATCCTGGTGGAAAGTCCCGGGACCTTTGGAATGGGTTTTTATAAACTTATTTAATATTGGTTCAGTAAGGATGGATATATTCTAAGTCACATGAGCAGTTCCATTCATCCTATGTAGTAAGCATCCGTTTCTTTCAGTTAAGGGGACTTTGGAAAGCAAAGAGGCTGTGAGTATGGTGAGATGTCAGCAAAGCCAGCTGAGCCTATAACTTAACAGGGCATCTTTACAGTGAGCTAATGAAAGGGACCTGAGCAACACTTGCAGACCATTGGGGTGTGTACCTTATTGGTGCCAAGATAGCATTTACCACTGAGCGGAGGAGCCCTGTGGGCAAGGATTTGTGTTAGGGGATCTATGTGTGTGTGTATGCGTGCTTAGTCACTTCAGTCATATCCAACTCTTTGCGACCCCATGGACCGTAGCCTGCCACATTCCTCTGTCCATGGGACTTCCCAGGAAAGAATACTGGAGTGGATTGCCATACCCACCTCCAGGGGATCTTCCCGACCCAGGGATAGAACCCTCATCTCCTGTTTCTCCTGCATTACAGGTGGATTCTATATTGCTGAGCCATCGGGAAGTCTAGGGAACTCTATTTACATGTCATCAAATAAGAAATCTAAGTTAATAATAATCATAATGAAAGAGACTGAGTGAAGGAGTAGGTATGTTAATACTTTTGTAACATATTTTAAACCTAACTGGGGTACATAAGCATTTACACATTTCAAGCGTGTTTCTATTGTGGAGGGAACTGTAGGTTGGCTCAAACCAAACCCTTTCCATTTTCTTTCTGTTATAGAAGCCAAAAAGCAAAAATCTTGCCTTCCTAATTCCTCTGCTGTTGGAAATAGCCATGTGACATAATTTTGGCGTTAAGAATGTAAGACTATGATGCCAGGGATTTTTGTCTCTTTCGTTCTCTGCTGGTCAAAACTCATCAAATTATACACCCTAAAAATGTCCAGTTTGGTGGGAGGATGACAGATGTTGTTTAAAGTTACAGATTTGCAACAAGTAGTAAATAGGTCCCAGAGATTTAATGCACAAATAGTGAATTTGAAAGTGTTAGTCACTCAGTCGTGTGTGACTGTTTGCACATGGACTGTAGCCTGACAGGCTCCTCTGTCCATTAAATTCTCCAGGCAAGAATACTGGAGTGGGTAGTCATTCCCTTCACCAGGGAAATCTTCCCAACCCAGGAACCCACGTCTCCTGCATTGCAGGCAGATTGTTTACCATCTGAGCCACCGGGGAAGCTATGGTTTTTCCAGTAGTCATATACAGATGTGAGAGTTGGACCATAAAGAATGCTGAGTGCTAAAGAATTGATGCTTTCTAATTGTTCTGGAGAAGACACTTGAGAGTCCCTTGGACAGCAAGGAGATCAAATCAGTCAATCCTAAAGGAAATCAACTGTGAATATTCACTGAAAGCACTGATGCTGAAGTTCTGATCCTTTGACCACCTGATGTGAAGAGCTGATTCATTGGAAAAGACCCTGATTCTTGGAAAGACTGAGGACAGGAGGAGAAGGGGGTGACAGAGGATGATATGGTTGGATGGCATCATTGACACAATGGACATGAGTTTGAGCAAACTCCAGAAGATAGTGAAGGACAGGGAAGCCTGGCGTGCTACAGGGTCACAGAGTCAGACACTATTTAGCAACTAAACAAATGAATGAATAATGAATATAGGGCTTCCCAGGTGGCACTAGTGGTAAAGAACCCTTCTGCCAATGCAGGAGATATAAGAGACGTGAGTTCAATCCCTGGGTCAGAAAGATCCTCTGGAGGAGGGCATGGCAATGCACTCTAGTATTCTTGCTTGGAGAATCTCATGGACAGAGGAGCCTGGTGGGCTATAGTCCATAATGTTGCAAAGAGTCCGACAGGACTGAGGCCACTTAGCATGCACGCATAGTGAATATAAAAATATACTATATAACCATCAAACTTTCTGAGAGACTAGAACTTAAAAATTCCATCCACTAAAAAGAAAGGATAATTATGTAATCTGGAAGAAGTGCTAATTATCACTATAATAGCAATCATATGACAATATATAAATGTCCCAAATTAACATATACCTTCATGGGAAATAGATGGGGAAACAGTGTCAGACTTTATTTTTTGGGGCTCCAGAATCACTGCAGATGGTGACTGCAGCCATGAAATTAAAAGACGCTTACTCCTTGGAAGGAAAGTTATGACCAACCTAGATAGCATATTCAAAAGCAGAGATATTACTTTGCCAACTAAGGTCCGTCTAGTCAAGGCTATGGTTTTTCCAGTGGTCATGTATGGATGTGAGGGTTGGACTGTGAAGAAGGCTGAGCACCAAAGAATTGATGCTTTTGAACTGTGGTGTTGGAGAAGACTCTTGAGAGTCCCTTGGACTGCAAGGACATCCAACCAGTCCATTCTGAAGGAGATCCTG
>NW_011494869.1:2400039-2429503 GCF_000754665.1 Bison bison bison | reverse complement strand
TTGGACTGCAAGGACATCCAACCAGTCCATTCTGAAGGAGATCAGTCCTGGGATTTCTTTGGAAGGAATGATGCTAAAGCTGAAACTCCAGTACTTTGGCCACCTCATGCAAAGAGTTGACTCATTGGAAAAGACCCTGATGCTGGGAGGGATTGGGGGCAGGAGGAGAAGAGGATGACAGAGGATGAGATGGCTGGATGGCATCACTGACTCGATGGACGTGAGTCTGAGTGAACTCCGGGAGTTGGTGATGGACAGGGAGGCCTGGCGTGCTGCGATTCATGGGGTCGCAAAGAGTTAGACACGACTGAGCGACTGAACTGAACTGAACTAAGTTTACACAATGTTGTGTCAAGTATATTTCAGTTTAAAAAATTTAAATGTTCAGTCTATTGTATATCAATTTTATTTCAACAGTGAAAAAAGAACAGTTGTTAATAAAATTAAAAGGCAAATTAGAAAATGGAAAAAAAACAGAAACAAATTTCTCAGCCCTACAGGAAGTTGAAGTCAGAATCCTGAAAGGAAAGGAGGCATCTGTTTCTCTGAATTTCAAGTCAGTTGCAAGGCTAGCTGAGATTTATTTAGCTAACACTAAGTGTCACCATTGTGCTTTTTAAAAAAATGTAGCTGATGGTCATGTGTGCTATTTAATATTCAGGACCAAGGAAGGTCTTAAAATCCTAAAAGATGATGCTGTGAAAGTGCTGCACTCAATATGCCAGCAAATTTGGAAAACTCAGCAGTGGCCACAGGACTGGAAAAGGTCAGTTTTCATTCCCGTCCCTAAGAAAGGAAATGCCAAAGAATGCTCAAACTACTGCACAATTGCCCTCATCTCACATGCTAGTAAAGTAATGCCCCAAATTCTCCAAGCCAGGCTTTAACAATACATGAACTGTGAACTTACAGATGTTTAAGCTGGTTTTAGAAAAGGCAGAGGAACCAGAGATCAAATTGCCAACATCTGCTGGATCATCGAAAAAGCAAGAGAGATCCAGAAAAACATCTATTTCTGCATTATTGACTATGCCAGGCCTTTGACTATGTGGATCACAATAAACTGTGGAAAATTCTGAAAGAAATGGGAATACCAGACCACCTGACCTGCCTCTTGAGAAACCTGTATGCAGGTCAGGAAGCAACAGTTAGAACTGGACATGGAACAACAGACTGGTTCCAAATAGGAAAAGGAGTACGTCAAGGCTGTATATTGTCATCCTGCTTATTTAACTTATATGCAGAGTTCATCATCAGAAACGCTGGGCTGGAAGAAACACAAGCTGGAATCAAGATTGCCGGGAGAAATATCAATAACCTCAGATATGCAGATGACACCACCCTTATGGCAGAAAGTGAGGAAGAACTAAAGAGCCTCTTGATGAAAGTGAAAGAGGAGAGTGAAAAGTTGGCTTAAAGCTCAACATTCAGAAAACGAAGATCATGGCATCCGGTCCCATCACTTCATGGCAAATAGATGGAGAAACAGTAGAACAGTGGCAGACTTTATTTTTTGGGGCTCCAAAACCACTAAAGATGGTGACTGCAGCCATGAAATTAAAAGACGCTTACCCCTTGGAAGAAAAGTTATGACCAACCTAGACAGCATATTAAAAAGTAGAGACGTTACTTTGCCAACAAAGGTCCGTCTAGTCAAGGCTATGTTTTTTCCAGTAGTCACGTGTGGATGTGAGAGTTGGACTATAAAGAAAGCTAAGCGCCAAAGAATTGATGCTTTTGAACTGTGGTGTTGGAGAAGACTCTTGAGAGTCCCTTGGACTGCAGGGAGATCCAACCAGTCCATCCTAAAGGAGATCAGTCCTGGGTGTTCATTGGAAGGACTGATACTGAAGGTGAAGCTCCAATACTTTGGCCACCTGATGTGAAGAGCTGACTTATTTGAAAAGACCCTGATGCTGGGAAAGATTGAAGGTGGGAAGAGAGGGGGACGACAGACAGTGAGATGGTTGGATGGCATCACTGACTCAATGGACATGAATTTGAGTAAACTCTGGGAGTTGGTGATGGACAGGGAGGCCTGACGTGCTGCAGTTCATGGGGTTGCAAAGAGTTGGACAGACTGAGCAACTGAACTGAACTGAACCAAGGGAGGCCATCCAGTGTTTCAAAGTGTTCCATTTCTCCCCTCTCCTTATCACAGGATGCGATTGCTGTGGCCTTATTAAAACTCCCTGAACCCTGACTGTGTCTTGTATATGATTCATTCTATATCCCTTGAGCTGGGTAATGCTGGAGGCTATCCATGCTGGAAGGAAGAGACCAGGGAGGGCACTGGCCTCAGTGCTCCTGCTGGAGGGCCTCTCTGGTGCAGTGGTTCCCACCTTGGAGTCTCTGCCTCAGCCCTGGGAAATGAACAGTCCCCTGGGTTCTGTTACCAAAAGCTAAGGCTTTAACCACAGTTGTTGAAGTGTCCAGTGGTCTTGGAGCATCCAAACCCACCAGTTTGGTACAAGAATCCACATGTAACACAGAACTTATTGTCCCCAAAGTCTTTAATGATTCCTGGGCTTTGGCAAGAAATATGTATTGCATATGAAATATAGGAAAATGGTTCATGAGACCTCACATTTAATTTGTTGCGTTAGTAATTTAGAAATTTATGTTTAGGGTAGTGTAGTTCATGAGTATATAGGGTCTTGCCTTCAGTGAAAAGAGTAAGGGCTCTCCAGGTATTAGAAACAGAACTGCTCTGGCTTGGGAGGGATGCCTTGGTAAAGGCTTATTCACAGGCTTATTTACCTTTGATTTAAGGAAACTAGCCCCAGTCATCTAGGCAGAGTATGTTTCATCTGTTTTCTGTATTGATGCATCTAAGAATTTTTAACCCACTTTTTTAAAATTTGTTTGACTGTGCCCAGTCTTAGTTGTGGCAGTCAGGATCTTTGTTGCAGCATTTGGAATCTCCAGTTGTGGCATGTGGGATCTAATTCCCTCACCAGGGATCGAACCCAGGCCCCCTGCATTGGGAGCACAGAGTCTTAACCACTGGACCATCAGGGAAGTCCCCCAACTTATACTTGTGATAAATTTTGATGTGATGTCTGTCATCTTGAATGCCTTTAATTTGTAATGATTACTTTTATCCTGTTTTGTGTCCCTTTTGCTTTTTCATCAATTTTTTTAAAAAAAGATATTTCTCCTGGTTTTATTTTACTAGAAAAACTGTTGAGGTTTAAAAAAAATTCTTTAAAGTATTTCAGGTGTAGGAAAACAAAGAGAATAACAAACACCTGTGTACCTGCCCTCAGCTTTGTTTCTGACCATTTTGTCATGGCTGTTACATATGTTTTTTAGAACTAAACCACTGCAGATGGAATTGAAGTCCCCTGTGTACCTCTTTTGAATTGCTTTCCCTCTCTGTGGTTCCAGAGGTAGTTACCTTATGAATTTGGTGTTATTCATGCCCATAGATGCTTTTACACTTGTTATATATGGTTATTTCCATAAGCATCATAATACTATTTTACATGTTTGAATCTACATAAGTAGTAAACTTGATGTTTTCTTCTGCAGCTTACTTTTTAAAAAATATCGCTTTTAATTTCTGGCTGCTCTGGGTCTTCATTGCTTCTTGTGGGTTTTCTCTAGTTGCGGCAAGCAGGGGCTATTCTCCAGTTGCAGTGTACAGGCTTCTCATTGCGGTAGTTGTGGAGCACAGGTTCTAAATGCGCAGACTCAGCAGTTGCAGCTTGAGGGCTCCAGAGCACAGGCTCAGTAGCTGTGGCACACAGGCTTTAGTAGCCTTATGGCATGTGGGATCTTCCTGGACCAGGGATTGAACTTGTGTCCCCTGCACCGCAAGGTGGATTCTTAACCACTAGAGCACCACTTACTTTTTAAATTCAACTTTATAGAACTGATATTTAACCGCATAGCTCAAGTTCATTCATTTTCACTGATGTTTAGTAGCGTGGTTTCATATTTTGCATCTCTGTCTAGCTGTGCTATAGTCTAGGTCTGCATTCAGTTTCACTTTCTCATTGACTGAGCTCTGTTGTCCAACCCATCCACTGAGGGTGTCTGTATTCACTTGTAAAATCTATTTAGTTCATTTTCACGTCTGTTTATAAAACATCACTTTCCTCAAGGTTTTGATTTCTTCTTTTACGTCTTTATTTATGTTCAGACTTATCTTACATTCTCTTTTCTTATTAACCCTAGATCTTGGACCTTGCTTTTTGTCTCATCCACTTAACCTCAATCAAAACTGCTTGATTTTTTTAAGTTTGTGTGCTTATCTCTAGTGGAGTTTACTTTTTCTCGGGATCCTCTGCTACTGTGAAGAGATAAGGAAGGAGGAGCCAGTATATATATATATAAACTTCTGCTGGGGGTAGAGGACAACAATAACAAAAAAACCATATCAAACATTAAAAGATTACTGCTAAACACAGAGCACAGGCACCTCAAGTTAATGATTTTAATGCTTTTCTTTGTATGGAAAGATTCAAGAATTTGGGTTCACTGAAAATTTTCCTTGAATATGTATCTATGTAACCAGGGGTTCTACCCAAAGCACAGAATGCTTCCTATTTTTCTCCACCCTAAATTGCCCTCGGGTGTATTATGGGTAGGAGTCTGCAGTGGCTAGTGTCTTGATCCTTGTAGAACTGAAATGGCAGGCAACATTATTTCTTTACAGTTGCTAGGGTATCTGAGTTAGCCATGTGGTGATGCCAAAACCATAGGAGACCTTGCAAGGAGATAGGAGGACCACCTCACGGGGTAGGCTCCAAGAAGACCAGATGCATGCGGAAGAAAATACAGCTCTAGGAGGCAGTGGACCCAGTTCCTAGATTCCCCATTAAGGCTTAGTGGCAGTGTGGCACTGGCATTTTTGTTGCTACACTATTCGAAAATAGTGCCTTCATAGTAAGTGTCTGAGCCAGAGAGCTGGACCCCCGAGGTGCCTTTCATTTCTGAGGCACTGGAGTAGCTCCATCTTCCTGGAACTTGAGCACCTAGCAGATTATCCATGATATGTGACCTAGGGGCCACTGCTGGAGGCCCTCTCCAACTGATTTACCATCTTTGGCTCAGACTTGGTTAGGTTCACATGCATATAACTGAAAATCCAAAATAATAGAGCTTAAAATAAGACTGGAGTTGATTTTTTCCTTTTTAAAAAAGAGATATGGAGATAGGCAGCTGCACACCATCAGCGGGAATCCTGGTTCCTTCAGGTTCACCACACTGCCATCCATCAGATGTGGCCATATTCTCATGGTCTAAAGCAACAACTGGAGCTCTAGCCATTCCAGGATGTGGGATGGAGGGAAGGAAGAAGATCATGTCACCTTCCTTTCAAGGGAATATTCTATGAGTACTGAAAATATTCCCACTTCATTGTGTAGACCTTGGTCCTGGGAGACCCACAGACTTACAAGGGTGGCAAGAAATGTCCTTGGCTGAGAGGCAAGGTGCCAATCCCTAATTCAGTTTTCTGTTACTAAACAAGACGGATGAATGGATGTTCGTGTAGGCAGCCTCTGACACTACCAGTATGTCTTAACTTCAGATGTCTAAAGTAGTTTGCATGTGCTGCCATGACAAAACACCACAGACTGTGAGGCTATGTAACAAAAATTTATCTTCTCACAGTTCTGCAGGCTGGAAGTTCAAAATCAAGGTGTTATCAGGTTTGATTTCTCCTGAGGCTTCTCTCCTTGGCTTGCAGAAGGGCATGAGGGGCAGTCATGGAAAACAACCCAGACCATGAAGAGGTTATCAGTCCCACTGGGTACTATGGCACAGTAGGCAGCAAGTGGGTACAAGCATGTGCAGGGAGGCCATGTGAGATGCCTCTGAATGCACATGTCCGTCTGCCGGGAGTGCTGGGGTGTAGCTTGAGCAGCCCTGTGTTGAGGTATCCATTACGGGGTTCAGAAATTACATGTGGGGACAGACAAAATAAAGCACATTGTAGAAATCATGTTGCCCATACTTTCTTTTTTAAAAAAGTTATTTATTTTGTCTTGGCTGTGCTTGGTCTTTTGTTGCGTGCGGGCTTTCTTTAGTTGTGGCGAGAGCTCTTTGGGTGTGAGCTTCTTATTACAGTGGCTTCTCGTGGCAGAGCACAGACTCTAGGGTGCTTGGGCTTCAGTAGCTGTGTGCACAGGCTTAGTTGCCCCTCCACATGTGGAGTCTTCCCGGACCAGGGACTGAACCTGTGTCCCCTGCATTGGCAGGTGGATTCCTATCCTCTGTACCACCAGGGATTCTGCAATTACTTTCTCATTAAAGATGTAGATTTGTCACAGATTTTTCTCCAAACTAGAATTTATTTTTTAATTTTTTATTGAAGGATAATTGCTTTACAGAATTTTGTTGTTTTCTGTCAAACCTCGACATGAATCAGCCACAGGTATACATATATCCTCTCCCTTTTGAACCTCCCTCCCCATATCCCACCCCACCCCTCTAGGTCATTACAGAGCCCCTGTTTGAGTTCCCTGAGCCATAAAGCAAATTCCTGTTGGCTATCTATTTTACATATGGTAATTAAGTTTCCATGTTACTCTTTCCATACATCTCACCCTCTCCTCCCCTCTCCCCATGTCCATAAGTCTATTCTCTATGTCTGTTTCTCCACTGCTTCCCTGTAAATAAATTATTCAGTACCATTTTTCTAGATTCCGTATATATGCATTAGAATATGATATTTCTCTTTCTGACTCACTTCAGTCTGTATAATAGGTTCTAGGTTCACCCATCTCATCAGAACTGACTCAAATGCGTTCCTTTTTATGGCTGGGTATTATACCATTGTGTATATGTACCACAACTTCTTTATCCATTCATCTGTTGATGGACATCTAGGTTGTGTCCATGTTCTAGCTACTGTAAATAGTGCTGCAATGAACAATGGGATACAAGTGTCTTTTTCAATTTTGGTTTCCTCAGGGTATATGCCTAGGAGTGGGATTGCTGGGTCATTTGGTGGTTTTATTCCTAGTTTTTTAAGGAATCTCCATACCGTCTTCCATAGTGGCTGTATAATTTACATTCCCCCCAACAGTGCAAAAACATTCCCTTTTCTCCTCACCCTCTCCAGCATTTATTGTTTGTAGACTATTTGATGATGACCATTCTGACCGGTGTGAGGTGATACCTCATTGTGGTTTTGATTTGCATTTCTCTAATGATGAGTGATGTTGAGCATCTTTTCATGTGTTTGTTAGCCATCTGTAGGTCTTCTTTGGAGAAATGTCTGTTTAGGTCTTTTCCCCACTTTTTCATTGGGTTGTTTGTTTTTCTGGCATTGAGTTGTATGAGCTGCTTGTATATTTTGGAAATTAATCCTTTGTCAGTTGTTTCATTTGCTATTATTTTCTCCCATTCTGAGGGTTGTCTTTTCACCTTGCTTATAGTTTCCTTTGCTGTGCAAAAGCTTTTACATTTAATCAGGTCCCACTTGTTTACTTTTGTTTTTATTTTGGTTACTCTAGGAGGTGGGTCATAGAGGATCTCGGCTTTGATTTATGTCATCGAGTGTTCTGCCTATTAGTATTCCTCTAAGAGTTTTATAGTTTCTGGTCTTACATATAGGTCTTTAATCCATTTTGAGTTTATCTTTGTGTATGGTGTTAGGAAGTGTTCTAATTTCATTCTTTTACATGTAGCTGTCCAGTTTTCCCAGCACTGTTTATTGAAGAGGCTGTCTTTGCCTCATTGTATGTTCTTGCCTCCTTTGTCAAAAATAAGGTACCCATAGGTGCATGGGTTTATTTCTGGGCTTTCTATCTTGTTCCATTGGTCTGTATTTCTGTTTTTGTGCCAGTGCCATACTGTCTTGATGACTAGCTTTGTAGTATAATCTGAGGTCAGGAAGGTTGATTCCTCCAGCTCAATTCTTCTTTCTCAAGATGCTTTGGCTATTTGGGGTCTTTTGTGTTTCCATATGAATTGTGAAATTTTTGTTCTAGTTCTGTGAAAAAAATGCCATTGGTAATTTGATAGGGATCTCATTGAATCTGTAGATTGCATTTGGTAGTATAGTCATTTTCACAATATTGATTCTTCCTACCCAGGAACATGGAATATCTCTCCATCTGTTTATGTCATCTTTGACTTCTTTCATCAGTGTCTTATAATTTTATGTGTACAGTTCTTTTGTCTCCTTCAGATCAGATCAGTCACTCAATCGTCTCCGACTCTCTGCAACCCCATGAATCGCAGCATGCCAGGCCTCCCTGTCCATCACCAACTCCCAGAGTTCACTCAGACTCACGTCCATCGAGTCAGTGATGCCATCCAGCCATCTCATCCTCTGTCGTCCCCTTCTCCTCCTGCCCCCAATCCCTCCCAGCATCAGACTCTTTTCCAATGAGTCAACTCTTCACATGAGGTGGCCAAAGTACTGGAGTTTCAGCTTTAGCATCATTCCTTCCAAAGAAATCCCAGGCTGATCTCCTTCAGAATGGACTGGTTGGATCTCCTTGCAGTCCAAGGGACTCTCAAGAGTCTTCTCCAACACCACAGTTCAAAAGCATCAATTCTTTGGTGCTCAGTCTTCTTCACAGTCCAACTCTCACATCCATACATGACCATAGGAAAAACCATAGCCTTGACTAGACGAACCTTTGTTGGCAAAGTAATGTCTCTGCTTTTGAATATGCTATCTAGGTTGGTCATAACTTTCCTTCCAAGGAGTAAGCGTCTTTTAATTTCATGGCTGCAAGTCACCATCTGTAGTGATTTTGGAGCCCCCAAAAATAAAGTCTGACACTGTTTCCACTGTTTCCCCATCTATTTCCCATGAAGTGGTGGGACCGGATGCCATGATCTTCGTTTTCTGAATGTGAGCTTTAAGCCAACTTCTTCACTCTCCACTTTCACTTTCATCAAGAGGCTTTTGAGTTCCTCTTCACTTTCCGCCATAAGGGTGGTATCATCTGCATATCTGAGGTTATTGATATTTCTCCTGGCAATCTTGATTCCAGCTTGTGTTTCTTCCAGTCCAGCGTTTCTCATGATGTACTCTGCATATAAGTTAAATAAACAGGGTGACAATATACAGCCTTGACAAACTCCTTTTCCTATTTGGAACCAGTCTGTTGTTCCATGTCCAGTTGTAACTGTTGCTTCCTGACCTGCATACAAATTTCTCAAGAGGCAGATCAGGTTAGGTAAGTTTATTCCTAGATATTTAATTGTTTGTTGCAGTGATGAATGGGATTGATTCCTTAATTTTTCTGATTTTTCATTGTTAGATACAGAAATGCAAATGATTTATGTCTATTGATTTTGTATCCTGCAACTTTGCTAAATTCACTGATTACTCTAGTAATTTTCTGATACCATCTTTAGGGTTTTCTATGTACAATATCATGTCATCTGCAAACAGTGAGAGCTTTACTTCTTCTTTTCCAATCTGGATTCATTTTATTTCTTTTCCTTCTCTGATTGCTGTAGCTAGGACTTCCAGAACTATGTTGAATAATAGTGGTGAAATTGGACACCCTTGTTAGAATTTATTTTAGTATGGCGTGAAGAATCTTATTTTCTTTTCCTATTGTAATATCCAAATGTTTCAGCATAGTTTACTAAGAAACCCCTCCTTTCTCCACTGCTTTTTTTCAGCTCTATCAAATGATTGACATACAATTGAATTGAATCAGCTTGTTGATTTCTGTTAAAGGGTCTTGCTGGGGATTTTGATTGGATTGCTTTAAATACATAGAGCAATTTGGGGACAATTGACATCTTTGTACTGGTTTTTCAATCAGTGAACAGAGTATCTGTCTCAGTTTATTAGGTGTTCTTTCATCTCTTCTATCATAATTTTCATCATGTGTATCTTACACATATTTTGTTAGATTTATACCTATTTCATGTTTTCTGTGCTGTTGTAAATGGTACTATTTAAAAAATTTTATTGGAGTTGTAGTACAGGAAATTTTATTGCTGCATATTTCAGTTTCCATAGTTTTATCTTTTTGCACCTTTAACTCTGTGATCTTGCTAAACTCACTTGTTAGTTCTAGCAGTTTTGTAGCTTTCTTTGGATTTTTTTTTAATGTAGATAATAACGTCCTCTGCAAATCTTAACAGTTTTATTTCTAATCTCTGTGCCTTTTATTTCCTTTTCTGGCCTTTCTGCACTTGCTAGGACTCCAGTGAGATGTTGAATAATAGTGGGAAGAGCTGTCATACCTGCCTTGTTGCCAATCTTAGAGGGAAGGCATTCTGTCTCTGACCATTATGTTTTCAGCAGCAAAGACATAATCACGTCAAATCATATCAATATACACACTGCAACAAAACAGTTTAAATACTTTTTGGTCGGCTAAGGCAAAAATGATCGTGCATGAAACCGAAGTTCCCCTATAACTGCAACTGTAATGTGATATGAAAACGTAGGATTCCTATTGCTGACAAAGTCAGCACTGCTGATACTGTTGTGGTCCTCGCCAACACAAAATGGAAGGAAATTCTAAATTTCAGCTAGAGATTAGCTTAACGATAAGCTTTTTCTATTTGATATCGCCCGTTAAAGTCGCGCGCCTGGAGAGGAAAGCCAGGGACCACAGAGACGTGTGCTGTGGCTTCCTAGAGAGGAAGTTCGCGATACTCGGGTGTCACGGCCGACGTAGTGACGCACTTCTGCTCACACCACATATTGCCCTTTTCCTGAGGTGAGTTTCTGGGTCTTGTCGCCTCAGCGAGCCTGCTGGGAGCACACCTTTCACCCTGGAGAAGGCTGTCCGCTTAGTCCCTCGTGTCCAGGTGGAGGGAGTCGGGCGGCGCCACCTGGTCCGGGGAGCTAACGCGCCCGCCGGCCAGTCTCCCCCAGCCCGCGGTGCCTTCGCCCCAGTCCTTAGTGGCCGCCTTGTGTAAGGCTGTGGATGAAAAGGAGACGCCGTTTGATCTCACACAGCCACAGCCTCCCCTGCTCCCTGGGCTGCTGCTGCTGCTGCTAAGTCGTTTCACTCGTGTCCGACTCTGTGCGACCCCATAGACCGCAGCCCACCAGGCTCCCCCGTCCCTGGGATTCTCCAGGCAAGAACACTGGAGTGGGTTGCCATTTCCTTCTCCAATGCTTGAAAGTGGAAAGTGAAGTCGCTCAGTCGTGTCCGACTCTTCGCAACCCCATGGACTGCAGCCCACCAGGCTCCTCCGTCCATGGGACCCTCCAGGCAAGAGTACTGGAGTGGGGTGCCATTGCCTTCTCCCTGGGCTAGCAACTACTAACTGAGCCGCTAAATGCTAGTTGCTGTTCTAGGTTCCCAAGATGCAGCTGCGAATGAGAGGGCCGTGGGCCCCTCTCCCAGGGACCTTTCAGTTTAATTAAAAGTCCTCTGTTAATCCAGTGCGATCATTCTTGACGTGCACAAGTTCTTGCAGGACTTGATCTCTTACAACTTCACCTTCGTCTTAAGCACATTCCCCTTGATTCTTTGGACTTTCACTTCAAGAACATGTTTTTGCACATACTGTTAACTTTGGAAAGATTTTCCTTTCAACTTGAGTAATTCCTATGCTTAAGCTTCCGCATCTAGGATAAGGTATCCCTGTCACTAGTCATGATTGTGGTCTTAAAGCTAATTCCGAGGATCTTTGATTCTTATTTGTGTTTCTTTTAGTTTAAGCCCCGTGAAGGAAGGGATCACACCCTTCTTTCTCTACTGTTTGTCCTGTGTCTCGCACTTGGCCTGGAATGAAATAAGTTTGTGATAAATGTTGGATAAAGAAAACACAGTGTCTTAAACGGAGAGAGGTGGTATACAAGAAAGAGAATACAGTGCTAGTGGGGTGTGTAGCCAGGGGCCCTGACCTGGTCTGTAGAGACAGGCTGTGGTGAGCTGGCAGTTACCTATATGAACAGAGGGCCGACTTCTGAAAAGTGTTGCACACAGTCTATCAGTTACAAAGGTTCTAAAGGTTGGAGAAGAGTGGTTCATGCAGAGGAAACAGCAGGTACAAAGGTCCTAAATTAGCATTATAGAGAAGCTGAAAGGCCAGTGTGGCAGATGAGGCTAGCAGGAAATGGCCACATGCAGTGAATTTCATTTGGGAAAATCCTGGCTTTTTGGTAGGATATGACTGCGGAACAAGAATACAAAGTGTCTGTAGGGGATCAGCCCTGGGATTTCTTTGGAAGGAATGATGCTAAAGCTGAAACTCCAGTACTTTGGCCACCTCATGTGAAGAGTTGACTCATTGGAAAAGACTGATGCTGGGAGGGATTGGGGGCAGGAGGAGAAGGGGACGACAGAGGATGAGATGGCTGGATGGCATCACTGACTCGATGGACGTGAGTCTGAGTGAACTCTGGGAGTTGGTGATGGACAGGGAGGCCTGGTGTGCTGCGATTCATGGGGTCGCAGAGAGTCGGACACGACTGAGCGACTGATCTGATCTGATCTGATCTGTAGGGGATGATATAATTAAAGTGGTGACCCAGACATTTTTGCCTGTTGAAGTGGTCTTTTCATGGTCTTTTGCTAATTGGTTTCTGGTTATCACTGGGTCCTAGAAGAGGGTGGTGAACAGAAAAAGATGTGTGCCCCAAGATCAAGAAAAGGAAACCTTACTCTAAGATGATTTTTCTGATTTGGGGGGCTACCTTTATCTGTTTTTTTAGCCTTAGAATCCCTTTATTGAGTTCTAAAAGAAAAAATCCTGTTGGGATTACTGTTGGAAGCAATTTGATGTAGTTATTAAAAGCTTGGCCTCTGGAAATCAGGCCCATCTGGTTTGGGATCCAAGTTCATCCATCCACTGGCTGAGTGACCTTCATAGAGAAAATTATTCTCTTAAGACTGTTTTCTTATTTGGGAAAAAGAAAAGGTTTAAAGAATTATTGAGGTGATTGAATGAGTGGATATATATTTATCATCCAAAAACATATTTCTTTTTTTTTAACCATTTATGTTCTCAGTAAAATTTTATTTTTAAAAATAAAGATCTAGGTTGCTTCTTACAGGGTTTGCTTTGAGTTTTCTGATGTCTTGCTTGTTTGCTTTTTGTGTATTCGTGTTCCCCTGTTCTCATGTCTTAGGACAGACAGTGTTGCACGATGTTGGTGAGTACAAGCTCTGGTACCCAAGGTCAAGTTACTTACCTTTCAAAATCTTAATTTCCTAAGAATTCAAACCTCATGGCATATTGTGGGGAAATATTCATATACCATTTACTCAGTGGCATTTAGTAAATGGTTGTTGCTGTTATTGGCAGATTTGTTTTAAAAAAGAGCCTTTTTCTGGATTGGCTCACTTTTGTTTCTCTTTGCTTCTTCCCTCAGCCCCTGCCCTTCATTGAGAGAGAGCTCAATAATGGCTGTCATGCCCCTGAAAGTCTGGCACCAGGTGAGCTGTGATTCCCTCAGGTCAGCCTTGGAGAGATCTGATGTGAAGAAAGAGGGGGATGAGAGAGATGATTCTGGCAAGAAGTCTTAGAGCCTAAGCAATCGGAAGACCCTTGTTGATTCTCATCAGTAGGACTGGATGCTGGGGGAAAGCTGATGACGCGGGAATGAGCAGCCAGAAGTCCAGCAACAGTGGGTGCGTAGAGTGTCCAGGGATGCAAAAGGATAGTCTCCTGTACTCTGAGGATCTCTGTTGAGCTAGTGGGTTCCCAGGTTTAGTGGTTCCTCCTGCAGAGGGCCCTGTGAGAATGAGGGACTCAGATTGGCATTGTAGGTGTCCATTACACAGTGGGAGTAATCAAGATCAGGGAGACCACAAGGTTTTTGGGAAGCAGGGGTAGAGCAGTAGCGAGAAGAAGACAAGAAGAAGGGAGCTTGTACCATTTATTCAGAAGTTGACTTGGCTAATCAAGGCAGGGGCCTATGACAGGAAAAATCTGCACTAGGACAAAACACCTGAAGTTAGGGATCCTATAAAGCCTCTGTGACATTGTGGCCTTGAGCCAGTCACTTAGCTTCTTTGCACCTTAACTTCATCTGTAAAGTGAACATTAAATACATATATAGGATAAGGAAATTGATTTCTTGAGTTGATTTCACTTTTTGAGACTGATGAATTGCTGGGTGTTCCTTAACTATTTCCTTCTTTCTGAGATTTATTTATCTACTAACTCAGCATCTATGAACCATATCCCAGGTCCCTGTCCTGGATTTCTGATATCTGGCTTGTCCCTCTGCCTGACATTGTCTACCCTGCTGCTCCCATCTTCTGATATTACAAAAGTTGTCAGTTACTGGTATCACCGGGTCACAAGCCTGACCACTCAGTTTCTAGGTTGCTGAGTAGTTGTTGACTCTGTTCTCGCTTGATACCATTTTCAGAGTCTGACTCTTTCTGGCTACTCTATCTTCCATTTGTCCCATCTTTTATATTGACCTCCTTCAGGGTTTATCATTCCTTTTCTTAGATTTTGTTTGCAGAGCTTCCTAGATAGTTTATCTGTACAGTCTTGTGCTTTCCCCTCATCATTTGTTACCTGATAGAGCTTGGTTTCCTGAGCTCGGATTTTATCCTGTAGTCCAGGATTCTTGGACTTTAGTGCACATAAGAATCACCTGGAGGGCTTATGAAAGCACAGATTGGACTCGGATGGGGCCTGTGAATTTGCCTTTCTGGCAAGTTCCTAGGTGATCCTGCTAGTGTGGTGGGCTACCACACCTTGAGAACCATTGTTGTAGTTCCTGATGACTCATTCAAGGAAGTCATTCAGTTGACTGAGTCAGTTTGTCCTTACAAGTCCATAATTGTATAGCTGGCTGAGGATGGATTCAATGCAGGACAGGCCTAGAATTGGAGTTAAGTATTCCTAGCAGGTACTAGTGAACTGATTGTATGATAGTGAAGAGGAATCCGATTCCAGAAATATTTAGAAAATAAAATTGACAGGATTTGATTACTGACTACTTATTGGAAATGAGCAGTGAGTAGGGCAAATTAGTCCTGGATGAATCTCAAATTTCTAACTTAGGAGACTGGGATGAAATTCATACTATTTCTGTGTTGAGAAACAACACTTTCACTCTCTGTGCTGGTTAGTTACATGAAGATAGAGCCAGTTTGGCAGGAGGCAGATAGAGTGGATTCATTTGGTGTTAGATGGTGACAGTGCTGACGAGATCTGCAGAGTCAAGTTGAGGTATTAAAAGGTGGAGGGGCATTCCCTGCATATTTAGGAAACCAAGTTTGATACCAAAGTCTGGGGAATGAATAAAAATTCTAAGCCAGATCCTGAGCTTTCTGGCAAGGTAGAGTGGGGCCATCAGGGATGGGAAACGGTGGCTATTGAAAAAGCATGATACTTAGTTGACAGAAACATTTACAGATTGTTTTGGAGGTGTATGAAGAAAAGCAGTTAAAAGAACTACCCAGCAGCAATTTGATTCCAGAAGCATATTCTCCCAGGAAAACCCATCTGGAAGCAGAATACACTGTCCCATGCAGCACTGAGTTCTCTCTGCTGGACATTCTTGAGCACAGGCTGCACAACCCCTTCTTCAAGCAGGAGATGAGGGTCGGATGAGGCCAGTCATCAGGGCAAACCATGACTCTGTTCCTGTCATTTGAACTTGAGGTCTGGGGTAGAATGAGCATGCGTGGGGAGCATATGGATTGATTGGGCACATGGGGCAATGAAGGGGAACAGGTTGGTCCTCCAATGTCACTTCTGAGTAGGTGTCTGAAGAGATTAAAGCTAACTGTTAGCTTGTAGGTGCAACAATAAAAGATTGAAAATTTTATAGAATCAAAGAGATTTTGCTCTAGGGATTTTAATTCATGGGAGACTTTCCAGGGTTTTCAAAACATGATGTTATGTTTCATGAGACTAAATTTTGTGTCCAAATGGAAGCTCTAACTTTTAGTGAGAGAAGTTCCAGATTTTTTGTTGTAGCAACAGTCATTTAACAATCAGCTCACTGTCCCTGTCCCTGTGCCCCACACCCTGAGCCAGAGAATTGGCTCTGGCATAGCAGGAACCTCTTGTTTTAGGAGGTAGTGACCTTTGAGGATGTGGCTATTTACTTCACCCGGACAGAATGGGCTGGCCTTTCTCCTGCACAGAGGGCCCTGTACAGAAGTGTGATGCTGGAGATCTATAGGAGCTTGACATCCTTGGGTAAGGCTGCTTTTCTCTTGGTGCTCAGATCTGTGCTTTCCTGTTTCCTTTTTTCCTCCTTATCAGCCAGGGGTGTGGTGTGGAAAGTGGGGAGTTATCTCTTATACCCTTCATGGTCCTGGGACTGAGACCAAATGACCCACTTGAGAGGTATTGGGTAAGTCTTGGGTCAGTTTGGTCCCAATGTAGGGAATTGTTGTCGCCTGGTATGAGTATGCTCCATCCTCCCAGGGCCTCTGCAGGGTAAGTAGTGTCTGTTGTTAGATAAGTTTTCGCCTTACTTTTGTCTCCCTGTAGTCTAGGGAAGGGTATGACCCCTTCCCTTTGTTTGCATATGTCCCTCAGGATCACTAACTTACTCATGGGTCTAGTTTTAGGAAGCGATCACAAATGCTTATTTTCCACTTAAGCAAAAATCTTGGCTTTCCCCAGTCCTGAGCCCTTTACTGTGGATCTGTTCTAGTCTCACTGAGAGTCTTGAGCTTTTCATTCTTTTGACACAGCAGACACAGGACTGACAGGTGCCATTTTCTGCCCTTTTCAGGATACCCAGTTCCCAAACCTGCGTTAATCTCACTTCTAGAGAGAGGGGATTTGCCTGTGGGCCTGGAGACACAGGATAATCCTCCTGCACAGGGTACCAGAGACATCTATAAAAGTAAGTGAGGCAGTGACTATAGAGCTTTACAGAGCAGTATGTTTTAAATGAACCATGCTGGGAAGGATTTAAATAGATGATTTCTTAAAATAGCCAAATATGAAACCATTTCCACCAACCATAACTCTTTTCCACATATTTCCAATTAATGCATCTCATAATTCTCAAATCTATTTCCTTGTCAACTGTTCTCTACCTGTAAATATTTGACACTTTGATTTTATTAGCCTTATCTGAACAGCAGGCTGATGTTGGGAGTTTAGTAATCTCTAAAATCTCTGTTGTGAAAGTGAAAGTGTTAGTCACTCAGTTATGTCCAACTCTTTGTAACCCAATGGACTGTAGCCCACCAGGCTCCTCTGTCCATGGAATTCTCCAGGCAAGAGTACTAGAGTAGGTAGCCATTTCCTTTTCCAGGGGATCTTCCCAACCCAAGGACTGAACCCAGGTTTCGTGCATTGCAGGCAAATTCATTACTGACTGAGCCACCAAGGATAGTTACATATGGGGCATATGTTTTCAGATCCCCAGTGGATGCCTGAAACTGCAGGTAGTATCAAACCCTATGTAGTTATCCCTGGGTATCCACAGGGGATTGACTCCAGGACCTTTGTAACTGTGGGGTCTGCTTTCTTGGGTACAGAAAATCAACTATGTATCTATCATGTCTTTTTTTATATATGCATACCTGTGATAAATTAGACACAGTAAGAGAATATCCAGGTTGCCAGTGTCACTCCTCTTGCATGTTGGAGCCATTATGAAGTAAAATAAGGGTTACTTGAATACAAGTACTGAAATCCTGCAAAGGTCTATCTGATAACTGAATCAGCTACTTATTAATAGGCAGGTAGCATATACAAAAGGATGAGTTACATCTGGTTGGAGTAGGTTGGTGCTAGGTTTCATGCTATTCAGAACAGTGCACAATTTAAAACTTAAGGATTATTTATTTCTGGAACTTTACATTTAATATTTTTGGATTGTGGTTGACAGGGAAACTGAAATATGGAAAGAGGGACTGCAGATAAGGGGAACCACTATAATTTTCAATATTCTTTTGTTTTTGCTATAATTCTTAGGTGGCATTTTTGTTTTCTGTTTGTTATATCAGATTCCAGGACCCACATGGACAGTGAGTTAACACCAACATGGGGAATTTCTGAAGAAAGAGACTTGATGATGTCACATGGGCCACAGAAGAATGTTCTTAACAAAAGCAGCTTCCTAGAAACATGTGAACTGGAGCAACACCAGGAAATCCCCACAGTGAAAAATATTAGAGGAAAGGTTCTAAGAATCCACTACGATAGGAAGCCCTTCAGATGTGAGGAGTGTGGGAAATGCTTCAGCTATTTTTCTTACTATGTTAGACATCAGAGAATCCACACTGGGGAGAAACCCTTTGAGTGTAATGAGTGTGGAAAAGCCTTTAATGGCAATTCTTCATTAATTCGACATCAGAGAATCCACACCGGTGAGAAACCCTATCAGTGTGAAGAGTGTGGGAGAGCCTTTAATGATAATGCAAATCTGATCAGGCATCAGAGAATCCACAGTGGGGACAGACCCTATCTCTGTAGGGAGTGTGGAAATGGTTTCACCAGTAGTTCTGAGTTTATTATACACCAGAGAATTCACACTGGAGAGAAACCTTATGAATGTAATGAGTGTGGAAAAGCTTTTGTTGGTAATTCACCACTTATGCGACATCAGAAAATCCACACTGGAGAGAAACCATATGAGTGTAATGAGTGTGGAAAAAGCTTTGGAAGGACTTCTCATCTTAGTCAGCATCAGCGTATTCACACAGGGGAAAAGCCTTACTCTTGTACAATATGTGGGCAAGCCTTCAATTTCCATACAAAATTAACTCGGCACCAGCGAGTCCACAGTGAGGTGAAACCTTTTGACTGTATATGTTGTGGAAAAGTGTTTAGTACTCAGGCTCAGTTGAAAAGGCATCTAAGAATCCATATTCAGGAGACCTCCTGTGATGAGTGTGGAAAAGTCTTCACTAGCAAAAGAAATCTGCTTCAGCATCAAAGAGTCCATACTAGAAAGAAACCCCGTGAATACGTCAAGTATGAAAAAACCTTTAGGACATCTTCCCAGCTAGATTGTGCTCACCCTGGAGAGAAGCCTGTGCTGGATGTTGGTTGTTTTGGGCTCCCAGAATTTTTTACCCCCTTTTACTGGTAACAGTACACTATATTTCCTTTGCCTTCCATCTTCCACTCGGGTAGAATGTGTGACACAGGCCCAGCTTAGCTGCAGATTATTTCCCTCAAGCTATAGCTGTTGGTTCACATGTCAGTAGATGACCCAGGATAGTCCAGTTAGAATCCCAGACTGAGTTAATAACCCTCCTAATGTTGAGCGTGGCCCTGGCCACAGCAACCAGACAGCAGACTGTGGCCCTGTAATCCTTTCACCTTCCAGTTGCAAACTTTTGGCATTTGTACTTTTTAAGAGTCAAAGATACGTGAACAATGCGGCCTCCTAATGGATGGTTTCACCGGCTTCCTGGTGTTTGGAGAACCATGTGCACCCATGTGGACTTTGGAAAGCCTGCCAGTTATGAATTCCATGGTATTGAATAATCCTTGAAACTCCCATTTCTTCATTGAGCAAGGATTTCCTTACACCCTTAGCATTTGGTGTCTGTTCTTTGCAGCACAGGGAGGAGAGGCTGGAAAAACGAGCGGTTTGGGGGAGTGGTTGATTAATGTGGCCGGGGGTAGGCTTGAAACCTGAGCTCCCACCTCCCAGGAACAAGAGAGGTCTGTGGGCCTTGCAAGGGCACAAGACCTGTTCTGAGCCAGTCTCTTGAGATGCAAGAACCTGATGTTCAAGGCTGGAGCCTGGAGTTTACCACCATCATCATCCTTGCTCTTCGGCAAATGGAAGAACTTGCTGTGGCTGGATAGCAAGAGCATTTGACAGGTAGCTGTAGCCACCGACTCTTAAGTAAATCTCTTTTTACCTTGTGCTTTAGATTCTGTGCTGTACAATGGGATCTGCTGCTTTCACCAAGCCAGAATCTGTCCACATGTCCAAGTACAGCACCTCAGCTTTCCTTAAGGAGCTACATCTCACGTGCTTCCAGTCCAGACAGTATCAGAGGGCTGACCCCACACTCCACCCATCTGGAAGATGCTTATATGATGCATGTCTAGCCAGTTCCATTTTCTGTCCTCTGATTGCTATGAGGGTGAGAATGTTATCCAAGCCAGGCCAAAGGCATTCCAAGTCATGAGTTTTCATGGAACCCTAGTGAAGGAGAAACCATTCCCAGTAGAATGGACTTTGAGCTTGTGTCATCCTGGAGGTGCTGGGTGAGAGACTGCCTGAGTGGAGTCACTGTAAGGCACTCAGCAGGACTGACAGTCAGAGAGGGGCCAGGTCACACACTATGTGAGCCCTTGGATCTGACACTTCTGAACCCACTCTTCAACTTGTCTCTTGTAAAGATTGCTTTCTATCATCTATAATATAATTATTTCACTTGAGTGTGTCTAGTCCCTTGTAATCAAAAAAGCCCTGACACATCAGGATCATTGTTGAGGCTTCCTCTGGCATGGTGCCTCTGATGGGTGGGGCATGTTTAGGGGAGGTGGAGACAGTAGGAGCAGTCAGGTCTAAGGGGAGCTGCCAGACAGCTCTCCCTAATTTCTTGACATCCCAGAACACTGAGAGGAGAACTAGCAGGGAGAAAGGGCCAGAGGATGGTCAGTTGGTCTGTTTGTATTTTCCGTATTTTAGGGTTTATTTTGTTTGTGTCTTTCACCTGTTGAAGTCTTTCAGCACATCTGCCAGAAACTCATGACAGCCTATTTACTTATTGGCTTCTTATACTGTATTTCATGAAAATCTATCAACTTTTTTTTTTACCTCTACCCTGAAACAACTGGTGATTCTTTAAGGACAAACATTTCCAGATTTCCAACAGAGTCATGACTGTCGCCAGGCCACTTTTATCAGCCTCATTGCCTTTTGTTTTTAAAAGTCCCTGTCTCTCCCTCCAGAATCTTTTTATTAAAACAGGAAGGTAGCTAGATATGGCAACCTACTGTACTATTTTGCCTGTGAAATTCCATGGACAGAGGAGCCTGTGTCCATGGGGTCACAAAGAGGCGAACATGACTGGGCAGCTAAACAACAAAAAAAGCTAGATGTGAGCAGAGAAAGGGGAGCATGGGCCAGATGGCAGGAAGCTATGCATCTTGTGCAGAGGAGAGGGGGATCCTTGGAACCTCCATACTGAAAGCCATACATTTGGAGATAAGTGTCCTGGAGGCAGAACAAAGAAATGTGGGGAAATGCAGGAATATCTGGTGTCTGAAAGTAACCTTTTGCTCATTATGCTTTCATTACAATAAAATAAGCCTTGCAGATAAGTGTCCATCCTGCACTGATGCCATGACATTTCTAATCAATGCTAAATAAGGACAAAAGTCCTTCTTTCCTCCAGGAAGATGGTGCTGCAATAAAAATCAGATAACTTGACCCCCAAACCCAGTGAATATTATGTTCCACATACCTGGCTTGCCAAAAAAACTCAGGGCAGCTATTCACCTGAGCCTGTCTGCTCTTCCCACTGGGAGGGTACTTTAACTTAAATAAATCCTTGATTTCTCTGTCTTATCTCTGAATTTTTCTGGGATAAAACAAGAACCTTTCACTAAGAACACTTTCAGGGTTACCTCAATCTGTCTTCCGAATAGCAATTCTTAGGACCCCAAATAAATTATTTTGTTTTTTGTCTCCTGCATTATGTTATTTTATATTTTAACACTTAGCAATATATATGTAGAGTCATCTTTGTCTCTGCTTGGGTTTGTGGTTCATTTCTTTGGAGTCATCTTTGTCTCTGCTTGGGTTTGTGGTTCATTTCTTTGAATAGCTAAACTATTCCATTGCCTATGTAGGATGGGAAAAATGATTTTCCCTATACTTCATTCTTGGCTGAGGCCCCGTCTGTAGTGACCTCATAAAAAGGTAACTTCTGATGGATTTATAGATATGTGTTTGCAGTTTAAAAAATTAATCAGCCTAAAATAATTCTTACATTAAACAGGCATATTTGGGGTGCATATGCTCTTGCCCTTCACATGTCAGTGCCCCAATATGCTTATGCATTCATCTACAGAAGAACATCCTAATATCTTTAAGCTTTTACCCATTATGAATACAGCTGATGTATATAATTTATGGCAGTTTGAATACAGTTTTTCAAAACAATTGTCTAAATACTGGAGGTCTGGTTTTTATATCCATGCTAGGACTTGTTTAGTTAAAGGAAAAACTTCCAAACTGTCTTCCAAAATGATTGTACCTGTACTCCACCAGCAGAGAAGTAGAGTTCCTGTTCTTCCCCCCTCCAGCAATAGCTATTGTCATGTTTTGAAGTTTAGCAGTTCTAATAGATGTGCAGTACTGTCACGTTCTGATTTGTATCTCCCTAATGGTATGTGACGGAGAAGGCAATGGCACTCCACTCCAGTACTCTTGCCCGGAAAATCCCATGAACGGAGAAGCCTGGTAGGCTGCAGTTCATGGGGTCACTAAGATTCAGACACAACTGAGTGACTTCAGTTGCACTTTTCACTTTCATGCACTGGAGAAGGAAATGGCAACCCACTCCAGTGTCTTGCCTGGAGAATCCCAGGGACGGGGGAGCCTGGTGGGCTGCCGTCTATGGGGTCTCACAGAGTCGGACACGACTGAAGCGACTTAGCAGTAGCAGCAGCAATGTATGTGATAGGGAAGGAAATGGCAACCCATTCCAGTATTCTTGCCTGGAGAGCCTCATGGACAGAGGAGCCTGATGGGGTACATACAGTCCATGGGGTTGCAGAGAATCAGACACGACTTACCAGCTGAACAACAACAGTTTTTGTGATGTTGAGTGTATTCTTGTGTGCTTATGTCTGCTCTGCATATCTTCTTTGGCCAGGAGTCTGTTCTGATCTTTGCCCATTTTTAATGAGGTTTTTTGTTCTAGAGTTCTTAGGACAAAATGAGAACAAATCCTTTACTAGATATGTGTTTTGCAAACATCTTTCTATTTGTGGTTTGTCTTTGGCTTTCTGAATAAGATCTTTCACAGAATAGAAGTTTCTAATTTTATAAAATCCACATTATTAACTTTTTTGTTATAGGCTTTTGGTGGTGTGTGTGAAAGTCATCCCCAGATCCAAGGTCATATAGATTCCTTTTTTTTATGTTTTCTTTCAGAATTTTTATAGTTTCCTAATTTAAGGTTGTCTGTGGACAATTTGGGGTAAGTTTGGGTGTAAGTTATAAAGTTTGTCTATATTCATTTCATCACATGTGTTTTCTAATTAATTACTTGGTGTATAGTGTCTAGTTTCCCTAACACCATTCTTTTCAGGGGACTGTCCATGTTGTATGTTCTTGGCCCTGTTCTCATGAATTAACTATCTGCATGTGAGTTTTTTGCTGGGCTTGCTCTGTATTCTTTTCCTTTATTGCACATCTGTGTTTGTGACAGTTCCACACTGTTTTTGTTACTTTAGCTCCACGATACAGTTTGAAGTCGGAGGCAGACTTCTGACCCAGCTGTTTTCTTTTTTCTCAGGATTTCTTTGGCTGTTCAGGGTCCTTTGTGGTTCCATACAAATATTAAGATGATTATTTCTAGTTTTATGAAAAAAGCCTTTGAAAATCTGATCAAGAATGCATTGAATCTACAGATGGCTTTGGGTAGAATGGACATTTTAGTAATAGTAATTCTTCCAGTACATGAGCTCAGAATATTTTTCTATTTTTTATGTCTTCTTTCATTTTTTAAATCAGGGCTTTATAGTTTTCCAAGTACAAGTAGGAGTCTCATATCCTTGGTTAAAATTATCCTAGATTTTTTTTTCTTTTCTATGAAGTTATAAGTAGGATTGCTTTTTAAATTTATCCTTCTCATGGTTCGTTATTAGTGCATAGAAAGTTAGCTGATTTTTATATATTAATTTTATATTTTGCAACTTTATTGAATTTTATTCCAGCAATTTTTTTTTAATGTGAAGTGAAGTGGAAAATTGTAATTCTAAAATCCCACTCTTGGGCTTTCCTGGTGGTTCAGTGGCTAAAACTCTGCTCCCAATGCAGGGAGTCTAGGCTTGTTCCCTGGTCAAGGAACTAGATCCCACATGCCACAACTAAGACCTGATGCCTCCAAATAAATTATTTTAAAAATTATTAAAAAAATAAAATCCCACTGTTTCTACTGTATTTCAGGTCATCCATAATACCAAAGACATGGTGGCTCCTAATGTAATCTTCTTATGATATGTCTTACTAACTTGTGGCCCCTACAAGGCCAGTTAATATCACAACTTTGGTTAAACTGGATCTAGGTAAGTCTCATTTATAACAGAGTTAAGGTCTTCTGTTTTTCTGGCATGGTATTGACATGGTTGTTTTGAAAAGTAAATTACCTTCTAATAATTTCAAACAAAATTTCATAGCAGTAAAAAGTATTCACATTTGCCACTTCACACAGAATACTCTAGTATGTTTTACCCACAACAGAAATTCTCTCCTCAGAATGACACATAACCCTCCAATCAAGAAATTCTGTGGTTCCCACATTATAATTTAATCCACAAGCCCACTTCAACTTTTAACAGTTGTCCAAATGTGTGAAAATAACTTTTTCTGTTCTGATCCAGTTTTCTTGTTTTGGAATGATTACTTAGATTTTCCCTTATTTTTATAACCTTGATGGATTTAAAGCCCACAAGATGAACATGTGATCTGGGTGGCCTTCTCTATATGGCTTTTTTTCTACTGAGAACATTTTCAGTGTTCATCCATATTGTAACAATTATCAGTACTTAATTCATTTTTCTGTATTGTGATTAAAAATATATAACATGACAGTTACCATTTAAACATTTTAAGTGTACAGTTCTGTGGCATTACCTACCTTTATACTGTTGTACAAATATCCTCACCCTCCATCTCCAGAACTTTATCTTTCTCAAGTAAAACTATCTGTTAACATGGTGCCCTCAGCCCCTGGAAACCACATTATTTTTGTCCTCTCTGGATATCTGTGTAAGTGGAATTGTACAATATTTGTATTTCTGTGACTGACTTATTTCACTTAGTGTGGTGACTTCAAGCTTCATCCACGTTGTGGCATGTTTGAGAATTACTTTAGTTTTAAAGGCTGAATCATATCCCATTGTGTTTGTTCATTTGTACCATATCTTGTTTTTCATTCACCTTCATATCTTCATTTTCATTCAGTGGGTAGTTGAATTTCTTCCACCTTTGTCTATTGTGAATAATGCTGCTATGAAATGGTTGTACAAATACCTGTTTCAGTTTCTGCTTTCAAATATTTAGGGTATTTATACTGGAGTGAAATTGATATATTAACTTTAAGTTTTTAAGGAACTACCATATTGTTTTCCATAGTGAGATTTGTATAGCTTTGCAAAAATCTTCCCAAATGTCTTGCAAAGTAGCTGTATATCCATTTCACCAGCAGTGAAGGATAGTTTCTGTTGTTCCTCACACTTGCATCAATTGGTATCATTTTTTTTTTTTTTTGAGTTCAGCAGTTTTAATAGTTGTACAGTACTTCCTCATTGTTTTAATTTGTAATTCCCTAAAGGTACGTGATACTGAACAGAGGGTAAAGCGTCTGTCTACAATGTGAGAGACCTGGGTTTGATCCCTGGGTTGGGAAGATTCCCTGGAGAAGGAAATGGCAACCCACTCCAGTACTTCTTGCCTTGAAAATCCCATGGACGGAGGAGCTTGGTGCAGGCTACTATCCATGGGGTCTTAAAGAGTCGGGCACGGCTGAGCGACTTCACTTCACTTAACTATCTTCATTGGCCAAGTAGGTCTCCTGTTCAGATATAAAGCCATTTCTAATGGGGCTGTTTGCTCTATAGTTGTTGGTATAATTTGAGTACAAATCCTTTATCAGGTAAGTGTTTTGAAATTCGTTTTCTTTCCATTTGTGGCTTGTCATGGAATTTGAGTTTTGAAACTTAGTGGATTCATCAGACCTCTCAGATGGGCACAGGGCCTCAACTGAAAGGTCTGAGTGGATGAAGCCTGCACTTCCCAGCAGGCAGAGCCAAGTCTGCCTCTCTGACTTTTGAGGTACCTGCATGTTCATCTGGAGGACTTGATTCCATGCAGCTGACAGGAGCTTGGTTGTCTCAGGATTCGCCAGGGCTTTGACTTCCAAACTGTGCCTGGCTGAGTTAAAACGCAGACAGAAGTTCAGTCTCCTCAAGACACACTCACATGTGCAGACAGGAGTTCAGTGTTTTCAAGACCTGCTGGGAGGCACTGCTGCAGGAGTAAAAAGCAAAGAAAAAGTGTGGTGAAGCTTCCTGTATGTGGCTGACTCCTGGGTGGGGGGCAGTGATCCATTTTCACAGGAGCCAGAAAAGGACTTGATGTGGAAAATTGTGGATTTTTGGTAATTTTGTGTGTGGTGTGGACAGTTTCCAGTGTCTTTGGTGTGTAGTATCTAGTTTCCTGGGCATCAGTTTATTGAGGGGACTTGATCCTAGTGTATGTCCTTGAGTTTACTTCTGGGTTCTCTGTTCTGTTCCTCTGGTGGGTGTGCCTGTTTTTGTGCCAATTCCACACTGTTTTGGTTCCTGAAGCTTTGTGGTGTAATTTGAAGTCAGGGAGTAAGTCGACTCCAGCTGTGCTTTCTTCTTTAGAATCGCTTTGGCTCTTTCAGGTCTTTTTTGGTTCTACACACATGGTAGAATTGTTAATTCTTTTTCTGTGAAAAATGCCATTTTAATTGTGTTTGAATTGAATGTGTACACTGCTTTGGCTGGTGGAATGTTTTAACAATAGTCTTCCAATGCTCAATCATGGAATATTTTTGTTTATTTCTTCTTCAGTTTCTTTATTACTGTCTTCCAATTTTCATTTTGCAAGTGTTTCATTCACATCATTCGTTAAATTTACACCTAGATATTTTCTTTTTGATGCAGTTGTAAATGCGATTGTTCTTAATTTTTCTATCTGATACTTCTTTATTAGTGTGTTAAAAACTCAACTGACTTTTGTGTATTACTTTTGTATTATACAGCTTTACTAAATTTATGTATTACTTGTAACTTTTGGAAGTTTGATGTGAAAAATTGTAATTCAAAAATCTCATTATTTCTACCACATTCTAAGTCATCCACAACACCCAAGACATAGTGGCTACTAATATAATCTTCCCACAGTACCTCTTAATAATATTTGGATTCCTATAAGAGTAATTAGCTTAACCATTTTAGGAGAGCTGAATGTGGGTAGGGCTTGGCACCTATCATGATGTTTGATGTCTTAATACTGTGTCAGAAAAGTAGATGACGTGTTTGTTTTGAAAAGTTATTTACTTTCTGCTAACTTCAAACATATAGAAAACTTGAAGTAGCAGTATAATGTATTCTTTATCTGTAGGTTCACATTCCCTGGGCTTCCCTGGTAGCTCATGATATCAGGGATAGGCTACCTGCTCCAGTATTCTTGGGCTTCCCTTGTGGCTCTGCTGGTAAAGAATTCACCTGCAATGTGGGAGACCTGGGTTCTATCCCCGGGTTGGGAAGATCCCCTGGAGAAGGGAAGAGCTACCCACTTCAGTATTCTGGTCTGGAGAATTCCATGGACCATATAGTCCATGGGGTTGCAAAGACTTGGACATGACGGAGCAACTTTTCACTTCACATTTCCCAGTCATCACTGATTTGCCACGTTTGCCAGTTTAAATTATAATTTTCTTTATGTTTTACCCCCCAAAGGGACACTGTCCCGGGGAACACCCCTGTAACCCCAGGATGAGAAATCATTATGATTTTTACCTTCTGATACAATCTGCAGGCCCACTTCTACCACTTGTCCCAAAGTATGAAAATGTCTTTTTCCATTCTGTCCAGTTTTCTTTTTCTGGAAGTGATCTTGAGACTTTCATTTTCACAACCTTGATGGATTTAAAGCACACAAGACGAGTGTGATCTGGGTGGCCTTTTCTATATGGCTTCTTTCTAGGGTATTTTCAATGTTCTGCATGTTGTAACTTGTGTCAATACTTCAGTCACATTTTCCATTGTGATTAAATCTATTGAACATAACATTTACCAGTTAAACCATTTAAAGTATATAGTTATATGACATTCACTACATTTTCATTGTTCAAATGTGTCCTCACCATCCATCTCCCATACTTTTTAAGTTTTTCCAAGTGAAACTGCATCCATTAAACATTAACTCCATTTAACCCTTGACAGCTGCATTCTACCGTCTCTGAATTTCACTTCTCTGAATACCTCATAGAAGTAGAATCATATAATATTCATCCTTGTATGCCCAGGTTATTTCACTTAGCATAATGACTTTAAGGCTTATACATGATGTAGCATGTGTTTGAATTTCCTTCGTTTTTAAGGCTAAATAATATACCTTTGTGTAAATATCACATTTTGCTTATTAGTTCATGTATCATGGACACTTGGGTTGCTTCCACCTTTTGGCCAGTGTAATGCTGCTGTGAATATGGGTGTACAAATATCTGTTTCACTCCATCCTTCAAACCTTTTGGATGTATATCCTGAAGTGGCATTGACAAATCATACATTAATTTATGTTTTTGACGAACCACCATACTGTATTCTTTTCCACAGCAGATGCACCATTTTACTCTATTTCTGTGTATGGCAGAATAATATGGAACTTTATAGATCCACCCTATGTCACTTATCTATTCATCCACTGATGGGTTATTTGAATTCTTTCTACCATTAGGCCAATGTCAACAATGCTGCTATGAATATTCATCTATAAGTTTTTGTTTGAACAACTGTTTTCAGTTCTTTGTGGCATATACCTCGGCATGGAGTTCTTAAACCAAACTCGAATTGTACTTTACCTTTTTTGAAGACATGCTAAACTATTGTACATATTGTCCACACCATTTTACACTTTCACAAAAAACGTGTAAAGGTTCCATTGTCTCTACATTGTTGCCAACATCTTTGTTTGTTCTTGATTATAACCATTTATTGTATGTGAATGGATGTCACTTTGTGGTTTTAATTTGCATTTCTATCATAACATGAAAGAAGTATATGTAAGAAGGTTTTATTAGAATCTCAAACCTCAGGATACTGCTCAGTAGACATAGCTGTTGTATAACCAAACAGTATTAAACATTCCCCTTAAAACTATTAAACATATTCCCCTTAAACAAATTTTAAAAATCATTAAGCACAAAACAATACACCAAAATTTATTACAGTACACAACCACTTTATTAACCCATAGAAGTGTGTGCTCAGTTGTGTCTGGCTCTTTGCAATTTCATGGACTGTAGCCCGCCAGGCTCCTGTGTCCATGGAATTTTTCAATCTAGAATACCCAAGCCCACAATAAATTTGTGAAGGGTTTGAAGAAAAACCTACAAAACTACCAAAATAGTACTTAAAGAAAATATAATGTGTGTCATCATTAGTCTTAGATGCAATGTATTCATAGCCAGTGACTGGAAAAATCATTGTGTCCCAACTGTAGTAACACTAATGACCAACATTAATTAAATCCCACCCATTAATCAAAATTGTTAACAATGCATTTACTGATCTACTAGCCCTATCAAATAGCTCAGTCAGTCAGTCAGTCAGTCAGATCAGTCACTCAGTCGTGTCTGACTCTTTGCGACCCCATGGACTGCAGCACGCCAGGCCTCCC
>NW_011494869.1:2399858-2399939 GCF_000754665.1 Bison bison bison | reverse complement strand
ATACCATGGCAACCCACTCCAGTACTTCTTGCCTTGAAAATCCCATGGACGGAGGAGCTTGGTGCAGGCTACTATCCATGG
>NW_011494869.1:2389628-2399758 GCF_000754665.1 Bison bison bison | reverse complement strand
TTTACTCAAATTCATGTTCATTGAGTCTGTGATGCCATCCAACCATCTCATCCTCTGTTGTCCCCTTCTCCTCCCACCTTCAATCTTTCCCAGCATCAAGGTCTTTTCAAATGAGTCAGCTCTATGCATCAGGTGGCCAAAGTATTGGAGTTTCAGCTTCAACATCAGTCTTTCCAATGAACATTCAGGACTGACTTCCTTTAGGATGTACTGGTTGGCTCTCCTTGCAGTCCAAGGGACTCTCAAGAGTCTTCTCCAAAACCACAGTTCAAAAGCATCAATTCTTTGGCACTCAGCTTTCTTTATAGTCCAACTCTCACATCCACACATGACTACTGGAAAAAACAGCCTTGACTAGACGGACCTTTGTTGGCAAAGTAATGTCTCTGCTTTTTTAATATGCTGTCTAGGTTGGCCATAGCTTTTCTTCCAAGGAGCAAGCATATTTTAATTTCATGGCTGCAATCACCATCTGCAGTGATTTTGGAGCCCCCCAAAATAAAGTTTGCCATCGTTTCCACTGTTTCTCCATCTATTTGCCATGAAGTGATGGGACCAGATGCCATGATCTCTGTTTTCTGAATGTTGAACTTTAAGCCAACCTTTTCACTCTCCTCTTTCACTTTCATCAAGAGGCTCTTTAGTTCTTCCACTTTTTGCCATAAGGGTGGTGTCATCTGCATATCTGAGGTTATTGATATTTCTCCCGGCAGTCTTGATTCCAGCTTGTGCTTCATCCAGCCCAGCGTTTCATTATTGCAGTTTTAGCAGTTCTTCACCTATTATTCCTTCGTGAAACAGGCTCTAATAGTCTAAAATGGATCTCATCCTGAATGAACAATATCACATTTCATCTATACTATACTATACAATTAAAGATATCTTGAGTGCCTTGTTCCTATTTCTAATCTTAATATTACTAATACTAGTCTCAATCTCCTCACTGCTCTCCCTCACATCAAATAAGAATGATATTTTTTATTTTCATATGCAATTCTGTGATCCATTTACAACAAATACGAGGTGTACTAGCATTAACTATCTCATTCCTAATTTTATCAGTGGTCCCAATACTTCATATAGTAAAACAACGAAGTATAACATAATAACCTCTTAGCCAGTGTTTATCCTGAGTACTTGTTCAGTTCAGTTGCTCAGTCGTGTCCGACTCTTCGCGATCCCATGGACTGCAGCACACGAGGCTCCTCTGCCCATGGGATTTTCCAGGCAAGAGAACTGGAGTGGGTTGTCATTGTCTTCTCCGCCAGGCTTCTCTGTCCATCACCAATTCCTGGAGCTTGCTCAAACTTGTCCATCTCATCGGTGATTGCCATCCAACCATCTCATCCTCTGTCATCCCCTTCTCTTTCTGCCTTCAATCTTTCGTAGCATCAGGGTCTTTTCCAATGAGTTAGTTCTTTGCATCAGGTGGCCAAAGTATTTGTAGGGGATCTATTAACAGCATACTTGTAGGGGACCTCTTAACAGTGACATGAATTGGAGGACAAACTGTCGATCACTCATTTATTATCATTTGACAAAGAGGATCTGTTCTGCATTTTCCTATAATTGTAGTCCTTATACCACTAACAAGCATTATTATAGAGAACCTCCTAAAATGAAGAGTCTTTGTAGTGTATTTATTAGTTTGTTCTTCTACAACAGAAAAGGAAAATAACATTTTTCCCTAAGACTCAAGGAAGATGTTCCAGCCCTCCATCAACACCCAAAGCTGAACTCTACTTCAACGATTCCCTGAACAACTTGCTTCAAGAACATTTTACATTATCTTTAAGTACTGTGTAAGTATTTAAAAATGACATCTAAAAACTAATATTATGGTGTGCTTTGTGCATTTTGTGCCCTTCCACTAATGTAAATAAATATATATGCCTTCTCATGCATAGTATATGATATGTATAATCATGAATCATTTATGTATCCTATGTATATAAGTATGTACATCAGCCTGTTGATATTACATACACATTAACAATTCAACTCACATTAGGTTCCAGTCCCCACAAACATTCACAGGGGTAACTGAAGTGATTAATATTGCACAGGACATATTTTTTTAATCATGCATATCACATAAAGCTAATCATTCCCAGTCATCATGCTTATCATAATTACTAGGCAGAGCATAATTATCAAGCCGTGATAAATCATCAGCCCACCCACAAATGTGCCTCTTTCCTTGTACTAGGCCAGTGAAGCATTAGGATTTCTATAAATGAACTATATCTGGCATCTGGTTCTTACTTCAAGATTATCTCACTTAAAATCACCCACTCTTTCCCCTTCAGTAATACACCTCAATAGATTAATGATTAATCAGCCATGCTCACTCGTTTCATGCTTCTGGCATTTTTAAGTTGAGCAGGATGCTGGGACTCAGCTATAGCCATCAGAGGCCTTAACACAGTCAAGAATCTTGTAGCTGAGCTTTGAGAGTGAAGATGAAAGTTGATCAGTCTTGTCCAACTCTTTGCGAACCCCATGGATATACAGTCCATGGAATTCTCCACACCAGAATACTAGAGTGAAGTATTCCTTCTCCATGGGATCTTCCTAACCCAGGGATTGAATCCAGGTCTCCCACATTGCAGGTGGATTCTTTACCAGGGAAGCTGAGCCACCAGGGAAGCCCAAGAATACTGGAGTGGGTAGCCTATCCCTTCTCCAGTGGATCTTCCTGATCTAGGAATTGAACCAGGATCTCCTGCATTGCAGGTGGATTCTTTACTAGCTGAGCTGCAAGGGAAGCCCTTGTACAAGAAGTAGCTGAGCTTAAATTGAGTATTATTTTCCAACATCATCTATCACAATACATTACTGTGTCAGTGGTCACAGGATACAGAGCAGTTACACACATACCACACATGCACACTTATATCTACATGCACACTTATATCTGATAAATAGCTTGCCTAACCAAACCCCTACCATCCTCCCACTAATTCTCATACTTTATATACCATTATCACCCTGCCAAACCCCCCAAATAAGTCAAAGCATATAAGATTCTGCTAACTCACCTAACAAACATACTGCCCTCAGTTCACCAACCCAAAGTTAGTTGAACTCCAAACTTGCCTCCTAACTGCACCATTGAGTTATTTACATATATAAGGCTTATATAGACAGCCAGCTACCTCAATCTGCCATTTACCTTCAACAAAATTAAAAGTAAAAATTACATTTTAATGATCATTTTGGAGTTTAACAGGGCTATTTTTGTCACAAGATTTGGCGGTGTTGATTGGGAGCCAGGAGTAACAAATCCTGCAGTGCACAACACAGACCTGCCTATGAAAAGTTTTCACAGGCTTTCATACGTCTTGATGGACATTCACATAGGTAAAAACTGCTTACAGATGACCTGAATCTAGAGCTTTTTTTTTTTTTTTAATCAGGATAAACACAGTGTATTTTTGCACAGTTTTGACATAGCTGATTCTCCAGAAATCAAACTACTGTGTATGTGTAATCAGGAGATTCTGTGATAAACCATTTTGGATCACACCTTGTAGTTTTTTGAAATACCAATATAAGATACAGCATTATGGCTGTGGACCCTGCATGTTCTATATGTAGAGGCAAGTTTTCTGAGGACTTATTAGGTCTACGGGCTTCCCTGGTGGCTCAGAAGGTAAAGCATCTGCCCGCAATGCGGGAGACCTCGGTTCAATCCCTGGGTGGGAAGATCCCCTGGAGAAGGAAATGGCAACCCACACTAGTACTCTAACCTGGAAAATTCCACGAAGGAGGAGCCTGGTAGGCCACAGTCCATGAGATCCAAAGAGTCGGACACGACAGCAATTTCACTATTAGGTCTACAGCAGACTTACCAAACATTTACCTACTGAAATACATACACTTTATAAATTATTTCTCCTTTATTAACATTACTTTTTAAAGAGTAGGTTGTTTATACTATTATCTTCTAAGCTATTATCTATGAGTTTCATGACAGGAGCTTATGGTGGTCATTAGGAAATATTTGTTTTAAAAAGGGGGCCTTAGGTTTGACATCGTGTGATCAGGGGTCCAGTCCGGCAACTCCCAAATCTGGTTATACCTGCAGGTTTACTACGATAAAGATCCCCAACGCCAGCCCCTGGTTTGGGTCCATCGCTCGCCTCATTCTTGCCTTCCCTATCCCACCTCGAGGAGCACTGCTTTCTCTATTAGATAGATCCGCAGCCGGGAGAAGGAAGTCAGGCTAGAGTACCCGGGATTCCGCTGCAGGGGGCGGGGGCAGAGCACATCCGAGAAGGAGCGATGCTGCTGCTAGAGAGTCTCGGCCGCGGTCTAGTGACGTACTTCCGGCCGCGCCGTGGAGCGGCCAGCTTCGGAGGTAAGTGTGGGCTGCGGGAGGCGGGGGCGGTGCTTGGTCAAAACCTCTGGTTGCGGTTGTGATGCTCCAATCTCCGTTGAGGTGGATCTCCTGTGTCTGTGGGCTTATTCCGCTCCTCTTCGCGCCTACTTTAGATTTAGTAGCCGATTACGTTCCGTCGGGTAGAAGGCGAAGTCTGGGTTATTGTCACAGCCGCGAATCCTCGAGCAATTAGCACTTTGGAGAAGATGCTACTGGCCTTTTGGGAGCTTGTGTTGGAGCGGCCAGAGGGTGGAATATTCGCAGAGGTGAAGAGGCCTAAAATAGTATCACGAGTCTTTTGACGTGTTGGGTTAGTGCAGGGGCTTTTATCTGTATGCGTTTCAAGTATAAGCTTTATGTGCCTTACTTCCTAACAGGGTGAATCGAGGTCAGTGGGGGAACAGAAAAAGCCAAGCCCCTCCAGGGCACCCGAGAGCGGAAGAAGCCCGGATTTTGGAGGGCACTGTCTTCTGGAGCGATGTTAGTTCTAAAAGGTAACCTGGCCCCAACGTCTCTGGGGCTGTGGGATGACGATGACCTGGGAATGATTTTTACAATGTGGAATATACTGATTTTCTCAGTCCTAGAATACCCATAAAACAGTTGTTGAATTGCTCATTTATACCCTCAGGAAAGCATGTTTACTAAAAATGTAAAGTAGTAATGAAGACACACACACACACATATATATATATTTGAAAAGCTTTTGGAATGTGGTTTGTAGTGTATTCAAAGGAAAATTTGTGGTCTTAGGTTTTAACTGCCAAATAGGGAAGAATGGAAATAAATTTAAAAATCATACAACCTCAAGAAACCTTTGGGTACAGGTCTTTTTAGCCTTACAGTATTTAGTTAAAATATTATTTTTCAGAGCCATCACTTTCCATTACTGCTTCAGTGCAGTTATGTTGTGGTATGGTTAGGCTCACTTGCTGTTGTTTTTAGTTTTTGGAAGTTGTCACCCCCATCCCATCGCTGATTTTTTTTTTTTAATATATGTATGTGTGTATATGTATGTGTGTGTGTATTTTGATATGCATAGCAGTACTATGGTTAGAAAGAACAAAAAGACACACTCAGGTGTCATTTCCTGTCACCCCTTCTACTTCTACACCCCAGGTTTCCTTCTACCCTGTTTTCATTCCCTGAGTTGCTTTCACCGACTTCCAATCCACACCTGAGGCACCCATTCTCCTTAGTTTCTGGTTTTTCCTTTTATTTCTTTTTGCACAAATCACCAGATATACATATATACATATATTTTCTTACAGTTCCTTTTTGTTTTATACAAAAGATAGCACAGTACCTTTTGCACGTTAAAAAGTATTTCATATCATATAGATAAGTATATATTTTAAATGTAATTCATGCATTCAGAAGATTGATCTAGCATGGCATTTATGAAGCATAGTAGTGATGTGAGCACCCATGAAACACTCCAATAAAAAGGAGAACACTACCAATATGGCTGCATGTGTTCGTATGCTCCTCTCCACTCCAGCTCCCACTTTCTGTCCTCTAGAGGTACTCTCTTGAATTTTGTGTTAATCATAGCCTTTGCTGTTGTTGTTTAGTTGCTAAGAGTCATGTCTGACTCTTTTGCAGCCCCAAGGACAGTAGCCCTTCAGGCTCCTCTGTCCATAGGATTTCCCAGGCAAGAATACTGGAATGGGTTGCCATTACGTTCTTCAAGAGATCTTCCTGACACAGGGATCGAATCCGATCTTGCATTGCAGGCAGATTTTTTACCACTGAACCACTAGGGAAATCCATCATTCCCTTACCTATTTTAAAAAATAATTTTATCACATATACTTGTTTCTGTAAATAATGTGATTAATTCTGTTTGTTTTTGAATTTTATGAAGGTAGTGTCATGGTGTCTGTAAGTCTTCTGGGCAAGTCTTCTGAGACTTACCTAACTCAGTATTATGATCCTAAATTCATCCAGATTGTGTGTGTTGCTGAGTCATTCATTTTTGCTACTGGGTGATGTTCCATTGTAAAAATACTATGACAGCTTGTTTTGCTGAAAGTCTTCGCTTCATCTCAGGGTCAAAGGATTTGTTAACAAAATAAGCCACTTGTTACATACAAGTAAACAATAGCAATATTAGAGAATTATATAGCTTACTTTTAATATACTAACATTAAAAGAAAAGAGAAACAGCAGAGGATACATCACCAAATTGGGTTTTGACCAACATCCAGACTCAAACAGCACTGAGAAGTCCTGTGTCACAGCACATCTGGAGTCCCAATTGGGAAAAGGTCCCAGGCAGGACATCCTCTGCATGGGTGAGACTTCAAAGATTGCAGTTTGGGTTCTCCTTTATGATCCAGGAAGCAAACTGATATCATTGTCAATCTGAGCAAAACTGCAGCACTGGTAGTGATGTTAATTTTTTTACAATGCTGTTTGCTTTGTTCTGCAAATCTTGGAATGTTGCTAAGTCTGGGAGTGTTTGGCCAGACCTCCTCCAGGGACTTAACAGTTTCCAAGATCTGCTCCCTATCTATCTATTGTGTTTCTCTTCTGACACTCAGAGCAGGTATGGCTGGCACCCATAGCAGTAGTCAGGGGAGTGTGCAGGTAGGTCAGAAGCGAGATCAGAGGCCTGCTCTGTTGTCTCTGAAGCCTAAACAAGACTATTTAATTTCCCTAACACTGCTTGTTCATGTATTCTCAGTGGACATGTAAGGTGTTTCCAATTATTTTGTTACTAAAATACTGCTGATAATGAATAATTTTGTATGTATATCACCTACATATGAGAGGTTCCCTAGGGTATTAGTTTTAAAATTTAGGCGTGAATGTTGAATTTTATCAAACATGTTTGACATCCACTGAGATGGAGAGTATGTTTTTATTTCTTTGATTTATTAATGTGAAAAGTATAACCTGTATGCCAGTATTGAACTTTACTTGCATTCATGGGATGTTCCCTCTTAGTCATGATGTCCTGTTAATAAACTACTACTAACTTATTTTGCTGGTATCTGCTACAGTTTAAAAGTGTTAGAATTATTCATTTTTTAAAGATTTGAAAGGATTTGCCCATGATATATAAGGACTCAGAGTTTTGTGAGAGTTCAGTCTTTACTGGGTCTCTAAACAATTAGGTAAAAGTAATCATGGGTTATGGAGAAAACGTTATGTAATAAAATTGGTAGAACCTTTTGTAGTTTAGCATTCCCTAAAAGCAGAACATTGGACAGAGGCTTGTGGGCAGGCTGTTTATTTGGAAATTTAGTCCTGGGACAGAGTTAAAGACAAGGGCAATGAAACAGAGAAGGCGGGACCAACACAAGGACGCGTCGCCAGGCTGGTCTCTCAATGGGAGAGTGGTGCTCTGACTTACAGGGTCTTTGAAGAGCCTTGGAGTCTCATGGCTGCCCACCTGGGAGACTAAAGGGGAAAATGTTTATCCAATGACCTCTATCTGCTGTTGGTCAAGGGTGGCATCACAGATTTTAACTCCCCTGTCCTTCAGGACCCAGTGGATGTGTGCAGATGTCTGCACACAGGACAGAGAAGCCCCAGGGCAGGAGCCACTACCATGTGTGGTATAGACCCTTGAGGAAGCATTGGTAGGTTGTACTTGTGCAAAGCCGGTCAGAGCCTCTGGAACTGGATTAAGAGTGGACAAGAGGACTTGGTAAGGTGCATAAGGTATCTCTTACAGAGCTAGAGAAACAAATTTTACAAAGCAGAGCTTAGGGGGACATTTGTGCCCCCATGCATTCATGTTGATATATGGCAAAAACCAACACAATATTGTGATTATCCTGCAGTTAAAATGAATTAATTAATTAAAAAAAAGCAGAGCTTAATTAAAAAGTAGAAAAGGAAGTGGTGTTCAAAATTAAAAAGCTGGCTGTTTAAAAATAAAACAAAGTTAACATAGAAAAACCACAATTCAGCCTAATGTTTTTAGTCTGCCTGGGTTGCTATAACAAAACACCATACACTGTTTGCTTAAACAACAAAGTGATTTCTCTTAATTTTGAAGGCTAGAAGTCCAAGATCAAGGTACTAGATAATTTGATTCTTGGTAAGGATTCTTTTTCGTTACAGATGGCTGCTTCTCACTTGTGTCCTTACATGGCAGAGACAGAGCGCTCTGGAGTCTCTTCCTCTTCTTAGGGCACTGGTCCTATCAGATTATGACCTCGTTTAACCTCATTATGTCTTCATGAGTCCTGTCTCCAAATATAGTCACATTGGAAATTAAGGCTTCAACATTCAAATCTTGAGGGGAGACACTCAGTCCATAACATTAACTAAAGCTAAAAGGTCTCGAGAACACATATATCAAAAGAAATAGGAAAAGAAGAGAAGCTTCAGATATGGAAAAAAGTGGAAAAAAAAAAAAAATCACAAGCCAGTGTTTCCCATAATCCTACATTTGTTTAAATTCTGAAAGACATGGATATTTTAAGAAAATATAACATCTCAAGACTGACTTTGGAATCAGTAAAAATCAGGAAATAACCAGTCCATGTTTGTGTGTACAGTATATGTCAGAATTGTAAAAATCCCAGAGTTCCTGGCAGTGAGCATCGATGTCATGGCTGGGAGGACCCCTGGGCACAGAACCATTGAACAGATCACTCCTTTCATTTGGAATATAATGAACAAGGAGTGCTACGTCATGGGACCCTGGATAGTATAGTGACTCCCTCTCTCAGGCAGCTGAGGCCTTGGCTTCTTTGCCATCAGAAGCCTGGAAGGTATGAGGAGCCAGCCTGGTATCTCACTTGCAGCCCAGCATCCTCATTGTAATGCTGGGCCTGGCAGGAGCCTAACTTCCAAGATCTCTACAGAGATATCAGTACTCTTGAGGGCTCTCAACTGTATTGGGGAACAGGCACATGGGAGAGAGCGGCTGTACCTTTCTCCATGAACTGCCTCCCTGGGGCCTGACTCAGGCCTCTGTATGGGGGCTGCAGCCTCTCTATCTTGGCTTCTCTGTAAAATAGAAGGGGAAGCTTATTTAGAGAAAGACAAATAAGCCCAAGACCTTGGGAATGTTCTGTCCCTTGATTTGAACTGTTGCTACATGAGTTTGTTTTAGTATTCTTCAGGCTCTACCTCCATTTTATGTACACACTTTTATGTGTACAGTATATGTCAGAACTGTAAAAATCCCAGAGTTCTGGCAGTGAGCATCGATATCATGGCTGGGAGGACCCTGGGCACAGAACCTTTGAACAGATCACTCCTTTCTTACCATGGCTGGTAGCTTCTGCTCACACGTCTGTCTGGATGTTGGCTCCCCTGTGTCTCAAACCTTCTGTGGGGGTCTGTATGGTTCCTGGTGGGGGTGACTTGTCTTGTACTTGTTCCCCTGTTTTCCCTCAGCTCCAGTCCACCTCTGAGAGGGAGATCAGGTGATGGCCGCCATGCTCCTGACATCCTGGCCCGAGGTGAGCTGTGGGTCCTTCATCTGTTCCTCTGAGCAGTTTCACATTGAAGAAAACTGAGAAGGGAAGCCGGTGAGCCTTGCTGTGAAAGCTGGAGGGGGCCTCCATGCTTCCGCCTGCTGGGCTGGAGCTTGTGGAAAGAGGGGTGATGTGGAGGGATGGGGTCCAGAGACCAGGAAAGGAAAGACACGAGTGAGGGGAAGGCAGAGGTATAGTGTTCTGCACAGCGGTTTGTCTTGCTCTACCGGCAGAGGGCTCTGGTGAATAAGAGAAGTGGAAGCTGCCTGTGAATGGAGGAAAATAGCAGAGGTCTAGGATTC
>NW_011494869.1:2375957-2389528 GCF_000754665.1 Bison bison bison | reverse complement strand
AGGGGAATATAGATAAAGAGGGACAGCAGGACCAGATCCACATAATGGTTACGCCTATAATTCCAGGGCAAGCAGAAGATGAGAGTGGGGTCAAGTGAAGTAAAAAAGAAAGGATATACTGTGGGGTGGGATGTCTCACTGTGTCCTGGAGAGGCTTTCAGGGCTTGGGGTGCAGTGGTCAAAGTTTAGTTCTCTGTTAAGAGCTATGGATACTCTCCCCCAGAATAACAAGCAAACACAATTTTCCATACAATTTCAGGGATTTCATGGACCCCTTGATGTTCATCCATGGACCTCCATGGACTACCAGTTCAGTTCAGTTCAGTCACTCAGTTGTGTCCGACTCTTTGCGACCTCATGATGCACAGCACACCAGGCCTCCCTGTCCATCACCAACTTCTGGAGTTCACCCAAACTCATGTGCATTGAGTCGGTGATGCCATCCCACCATCTCATCCTCTGTCATCCCCTTCTTTTCCTGCCCCCAATCCCTCCCAGCATCAGGGTCTTTTCCAGTGAGTCAACTCTTCACATAATTTGGGAATAATCATAGTCACAGTGACTCTAGTTACACCATTTGAAGCTTACTATACTGCAGCCACCATAGTAAGCACTTTACGTGGATCACTCAGTCCTGACTACAGCTCTGGGAGATAGGCACTGTGTTGTGTTCATTCTGCCACAAAAGAAACAAAAGGCAAAGGGGATCGAAGTGACATGTCCACAGTCACACAGTCATTGCATGACTCTTTACTGTTCAGCCCTGTGTCACATGTGGGACCATAATGTATTCAGATTTCTTATGGCTATATAGGGAATAGTTTTGAGGGGAGATTTGAAAGGAGAGTGACCATTTCAGAAAAAATCCCGTCAGTATAGGTGAGGTAGGCTTCATTAAGACAACTGGTTGCTAAAGAGGAGGATGCTTAACATAATTCAGGTAATGCTTAACATATAAATCTCTAGGACAGTGAGTCAAAGGATTGGGGTGGGGTAAAGGAGGGAGGAGCCAGGAATGAATCACCAGGTTTCTTTTTTATGCGGATTATGGTGGGAGACACCAGCTGAGATTTGAATTCAGGAAGAAGCACTGGTTGTGGGATAAAGTGGGTGGTGGCTGGTGTTGAGGGCATTTCATTTTGTACTGCGAAGTTATTTGACTTATCCAGGTCACACAATGAGTGACTCACAGAAATGCTTACAGGTTGGACTACAATGGTTGATGGGTTGAAGGCCAGTACAATTGAACAAGACACATCCTGGTAGAGAATAGTTGAGAGGCAGATCGCTGCCAGTGTGTCCCAAAGGTGTTTCAGAAGGCTGAGGAAGGAGTCTGTGCTGAGTGTGGAGTGATGCAGAGGAGTAACTGAAAAGATGGTGACCTTTCTTCTTTCCCAAACCTCCTTGGAGAGACAGTGAAGTCTTGGGTGAAGTTGGACAGGACGAGGCTTGAATGGGAGAGGGTAACAGAAAACAGGCTTTCAGTGAAACCCATTTGGAAGCAGAATGGACAGCCTCCTCTTCCCTACTCTCCACCCCCACACCACCCAGCTGATCTGGGCAACACTGAGCTTCCTCTGCTGGAGGTGCTGGAGCAGAGGCTGTGTATCCTCTTATAGAGGGAACATGATAGGAATCTGTGGCAGGTGGGGGGTGGATGGGATAGAAGCCATGGATGTGCTTTGGAGCTGGCTTGAGGGTGAGGGTGAGGTGTGGTAAGCTGGGCGCAGAAGGCAAGATCTCAAGGCCAGAGTGTTGAGCCTATGGGTGGGTCCAGTGCTGCTGCTGCCAGCGAGGGGCATGGTACCTTAACTGAAAGAAAGCAATTGCATTGGGAGAACTCAGTCATGCGAATTTGTTTTCTTTCATTTCAACTTAATGTCATCTTTTGTAAGTATGAAATATGGCATGAGGTTTCTCTGCTGTAAGCCAGATATGCCATGCCTTACTTTCCAGGTATTTTTTGTAAATATTTTCCCCTATTACCTCTGTGCTCTCCACAAGCGCCTCTTCAAGCCCTCATACTGCCCTCTGCCCCTCACCTAGGGCATGAGCCATGGAATTGGCCGTAGGGCAGCAGGAACCTGTTGTTTCAGAAGTCGGTGACCTTCGAGGACGTGGCTGTGTACTTTACCCAGACGGAGTGGGATGGCCTGTCCACTGCACAGAGGGCCCTGTACAGGGATGTGATGCTGGAGAATTATGGCAATATGGCTTCCCTGGGTAAGCACTTTCTCTCCCCGGGGCTCAGACTGCTTATTAGGGTTTCCTGGCTTCCTTTCCCTTTACTGGTTGCAAGGGGGCTTCTGGTAATCCTTTACGGAGTAGGAACCTCAGGAGCTGATTCCTAATCCCCTAGACCCAGGGGTTGCTGGGAAGGATGAACCCTAAGCCCTTTTGGGGCCAATATAGGACTCTGCTGGGACTGGCATGCACTCTTGATTCACCCTATAGGCTGTTCTGGATACAGAGAGGAAAAAAAGTAGCTTCCTGTTCTGCGGTATTACCTTCAGGTTCCCCCTACCCATACTGCATCTCTTGAGTCTTTCTAGGAATATCAGTGTACTTGGAATATTATTTAGGCCATGGTCAAAAAATGGTATCTGTCCCTTTAGGCAGAATGTCTTTATTTGCCCTGCATGAAGTGTCTCAGTCTGGCCCTGCCCAGATCCTCCCACATCTTCTCAAGCTTCTAACTCCCACCCCACCCTACACATACACCTTCCTACCCATACACCCCACCCCTTTCCCATAGTTCTTAGACACAGGACCACCCTAGGGCTTGTTCCTTCTCTCCCCATTACTGACACAATCTGAGAAGAGGTTTAAGAAATCAGCTGTGAGAGATTATTCACCTGCCTTTCCTTTTTCCTTTCCCTGAAACAGGATTTCCCCTTCTCAAACCTGCTGTGATCTCGCAACTGGAGGGAGGAGGTGAGCTGGAGGGCCCATCTCCACTGGCCTCTGCAGCAGGCACAGGCCCCCAGGGCCTCTGGACTGGTAAGGGAGGCACATATTGCCCTTATGCTGGAAAGTAGTTTAACCCTTTAGGAAGAAAGTCAACTTCAGCAACATAGAAGCATGCCATGTTTATTGGCCAGATGTACAGAGTAACATTTAAATAAATTTTGATTTCTAGAGATAGGAACATTTGAGACCTTTCTGTTTTTGTAGTTCGCTATTTCTTTGTAATTCCAAGAACAGATCTTTTTTTGAATGCTTCATTCTAATTCTTTTCAATCCTAATTTTGTTATTCTATCTGAAACAAAAGGAATGGATTCAGTACTTCTTTGGGTCCTTGCTATTTCCTGTGCACTATCCACTTAATATGAAGGATACAGAATTAAGTCTTTTAACCTAGGCTTTGGAGTAGACTTTCTCAGATGCAGTCCTAACTGTGCTACTTCATAGTTGTGTGACTTTGAGCAGGTCAGTAATTTGCCTTCTCTAATAGTATTCTCACTCTTGAAAATGGAGTAATAATTATAAAATGAGGTAATAGTCCTGTGGGTTGTGGCTTGGTGATAAAAAGAGAACATGTACCAAGCGCCTAACTTATAGTGTATGTTAAATTTGGTTTCATTATAAATATCAATAACCTCAGATATGCAGATGACACCACCCTTACGGCAGAAAGTGAAGAGGAACTAAAAAGCCTCTTGATGAAAGTGAAAGAGGAGAGTGGCTTAAGTTGCTTAAGCTTAAGTGAGCTTTAAGTTGGCTTAAAGCTCAACATTCAGAAAAGTAAGATCATGGCATCTGGTCCCATCACTTCATGGGAAATAGATGGGGAAACTGTCAGACTATTTTTTGGGGCTCCAAAATCTCTGCAGATGGTGATTGCAGCCATGAAATTAAAAGACGCTTACTCCTTGGAAGGAAAGTTATGACCAACCTAGATAGCATATTCAAAAGTAGAGACATTACTTTGCCAACAAAGGTCTGTCTAGTTAAGGCTATGGTTTTTCCAGTGGTCATGTATGGATGTGAGAGTTGGACTGTGAGAAAGCTGAGGGCTGAAGAATTGATGCTTTTGAACTGTGGTGTTGGAGAAGACTCTTGAGAGTCCCTTGGACTGCAGGGAGATCCAACCAGTCCATCCTAAAGGAGATCAGTCCTGGGTGTTCATTGGAAGGACTGATGCTGAAGCTGAAACTCTAATACTTTGGCCACCTCACGCGAAGGGTTGACTCATTGGAAAAGACCCTGATGCTGGGAGGGATTGGGGACAGGAGGAGAAGGGAACGAAGAGGATGAGATGGCTGGATGGCATCACTGACTCGATGGACATGAGTGTGGGTAAACTCCAGGAGTTGGTGATGGACAGGGAGGCCTGGCGTGCTGCAATTCATGGGGTCACAAAGAGTCAGACACGACTGAGCGACTAAACTGAACTGAATGTATTTTAGCAGAAAGCTGTATATAATAAGCTGTAGGAAGTAAGGTGGGAGGAAGTACTGCTATCAGTTTGGCATTTCTCAAAAGAAGAATGAATGCATCACCTGGGCATTTGCAGATGTGCAGGTTGTCATTCAGTTAGTTTGGGGCAGGGCCAAGATTCTCTTTTGAAGTAATGAGGTTCTCATGGGCTCACACAGAGTAGCTGCCAGGTGATTTCCTATTTCTCATGAGGCCCAGCTTTAATTCCTGTCTTTGGGGTCCACAAGATACTCTTGCATCCTTTTGATAAATCTTTTTTTTTTTTTTTAAAAGATGGTTTTATTGGATTTTTGTTCCTTGTGATTGTACAACCAGATGTTTACTGACAAAGGAAGACATATTTTGGAAATGAAATGGAGAGTTTAAAGTGTTTGACCAAACAGAGGGGGAAGTCAGTGATGTTGTGGAGATTCTCAGTCAGAGAAGTCTAGATTTCATTCTGTAGGCAGCCCACAGTCCTGAAGTCTTTGAACAACCCATCATGATGTCAGCAGAGGATAGAAACATTCATCTCATCAGTGTATGTAGGTTAATTGGGATAAGGAACCAAATGGGTTCTAGGCAGGCAGAAGGGGAAATCATAGGGCACAAGACCTATGTCAGCAGAGTTGATTTCTTTTTTAATTAATTAATTTATCTCTGCACTTGGTCTTTTGTTGCTTCATGTGGGTGTTTGCTACTTGTGGCAAGCAGAGGCTACTTTTTATTGTGGAGCATGGGCTCTGGGCTTGCCGGCTTCAGTAGTTGCAGCATGCAGGCTTAGTTGCCCCATGGCATGTGAAATCTTCCCAGACAAGGGACTGAACCCATGTCCTGCAGGAAGAGAAAGATGACTTGGGATTACTGTTTCGCATTATCGTCTTGGTATTATAATGAAATACTGGGGTATGGGGCTTATTACATGTGATTGAGAAGAGATGAGACATGAAAAAATAGAGGCAACATTTTGGGGCCAATTTTGAGAAATTTGAGAATAAGTATAGAGATCATTAGTTCTACTAGAACTGTGGGGATTATAGAAGAACTAACAAGATGACAGAAAGAATGTTGGAGAGTGACCAATTTTAGGATTGTAGGAGGTATGAGGAAAGACAAGGTGAATGCAGCAGTGTTCTGGTATGGGTGGGAAGAGGTTGGGTCAAAGGGATCAAATGGGCCTGAACAGAGCCATTCACAAGTACAGAAAAAGAAGTTAAAGGAGAAAGTTTGGAAAGCCTAGAAATTCAGTTCTAAGAAAACAAACAAAATTCATTCCCACTTGCTTCCTAGTGCTGTCAATACTTGCCATCCCTTGTTGCCACATGTTGGATTCTGTGCCTTTTCCTTCTTAAGCAGTTTCCATTTTTATTAACAGAAACTGCAAAGTGTAGTAAAATATGATGTGATAGAAGGAATCTTGATCTGGCAGATAGGACCTAGAATTTTGTCTCACTGCTGTTACTCTTAACCTTCTTGTTATTGGCTATTGGTTTAGAGACTGGTGATCTTTTAAAATCATTACTTTACTATTTGTAATATTTGCACATGCTCAAAACAGTACAAAAAGTGCATAAAGTGGAAGCAGTGGGGAAGGTTCCCAAAATTCCTGTGCCAGTTTGCTCAGTTTCTTGTGTATTCCTGCAGTAGACTCCTAGGCATATTCAAATAGACGTATGTCGGCCCTTTTTACTTTCTGTACACAAATGGAAGATATTTTACATACCATATCTCAAGTTGTTTTTCCAGTAAAAAATGTATCTGACATCTTTTCACATCAGCACACATGGGTTTATTTCATTTTTTTAAATAGCTACATATTATTCCAGCTTTAGATTCTTTGGCCCAATCTGATGATTTTAAAGAGCCCTCTCGATTACTTTGATCATGTATTCTGTCACAGTTCTTTTTCTTTTTTTTAACATGGTTCTTACATGATATTTTATGTTTTGTTTTTTATATTAGATATTGATATCCAGACTAACAATAATTTGACAGAAGAAATGTATGAAGAAAAATATAATATATCATACGAACTTCAGAGGAACTCTTTTAAGGAAACAGACTTTTCAGAAACCTATATTCTAGAGAAACAGCAGGATGTCCACTCAGTAGGAAGTGTGAAGAAAGAAAACAGCAATGTCATTGACAAGATGGTCAAAGACAGTACTAGCCCCATGGAGGAGTGTTTTTTTAGTCAGAGTCCAAATTTGAATCAGTGTCATATCATCTCCACTGGAGAGCAGCCCCCTGAGTGTACAGGACTGGAGAAAGCCTTCAGCTTTGACACAAAACTTATTCAACAGGAAATAATTAATTCTGGGGAAAGACCTTTTAAATGTGAAGAATTAATGGAAAACTTTAGCTGTAATTCTCAACTTAATCAGGGTCAAGATAGCTACACTGGGGAGAAGCCCCATGAGTATAAGGATTGTGGCAAAGCCTTTAGCATCAATGCAAAATTAATTTGGCATCAAAGACTTCACAGTGGGGAGAAGCCCTTCAAATGTGTAGAGTGTGGTAAAAGCTTCAGTTACAGTTCCCATTATATTACACATCAGACAATCCACAGTGGGGAGAAGCCGTATCAGTGTAAGGTGTGTGGAAAAGCCTTCAGTGTTAATGGGAGTCTAAGTAGGCATCAGAGAATCCATACAGGAGAGAGGCCCTATCAGTGCAAGGAGTGTGGGAGCAGCTTTAGCTGCAGTTCTGCATATATCATACATCAGAGAATCCACACTGGAGAGAAACCTTATGAGTGTAATGACTGTGGGAAAGCTTTCAATGTTAATGCAAAATTAATTCAACATCAGCGGATCCACACTGGAGAGAAACCTTATGAATGTACTGAGTGTGGGAGAGGCTTCAGGTGCAGTTCCCAGCTTAGGCAGCATCAGAACATCCACACTGGAGAGAGGCCCTTTCAGTGTAAGGAGTGTGGAAAGGCCTTTAGTAGTAATGCAAAACTCATTCAGCATCAAAGAATTCACACAGGGGAGAAACCCTATGAGTGTACTGAATGTGGAAAAGCCTTTGGCGTCAAAGGGAAATTAATCCAGCACCAGAGAATCCACACGGGTGAGAAACCCTATGAGTGTAAAGAATGTGGCAAAACCTTCAGATGTAACTCCCAGCTTCGGCAGCATCTGAGAATCCACACCGGGGAGAAGCCCTATGAGTGTAATGAGTGTGGAAAGGCCTTCAACGTTAATGCAAAATTAATGCAGCATCAGAGGATTCACACTGGGGAGAAACCATTTGAATGTAATGAGTGTGGGAAATGCTTTACTTCTAAAAGAAACCTACTCGATCATCACCGAATCCACACTGGAGAAAAGCCCTACCAATGTAAGGAATGTGGGAAAGCCTTTAGCATCAATGCAAAACTAACTAGGCATCAGAGAATACACACTGGGGAAAAACCTTTCAAATGTATGGAATGTGAGAAAGCATTCAGCTGTAGTTCTGACTATATTGTGCATCAGAGAATCCATACTGGAGAGAAACCCTTTCAGTGTAAGGAGTGTGGAAAAGCCTTCCATGTTAATGCTCATTTAATTCGGCATCAAAGAAGCCACACTGGGGAGAAACCCTTCAGATGTGTGGAGTGTGGCAAAGGCTTCAGCTATAGTTCTGACTGTATTATACATCAGACAGTTCATACTTGGAAGAAACCCTTTGTGTGTAATGTGTGTGGGAAAGCCTTCAGGTTTAGCTTCCAACTTAGTCAGCATCAGAGCATCCACAGTGAAGAAAAGTCCTAATGAAAGGGATGTATAAAATTGTCGGCATTAATGCTGAACTGGATCAAGTGTCCTCAGATTCACCATGGTGGAAAACTCTGAAAGGGAAATTAATATGGCCGAGTCTTCATAAGGAAACAAATCTTTTTCATTTTACTCAATTTTAAATCAAGAATGATGACCAGTTTTCAAATAACATCCAAAAATAAATAGTTTGGTTTATACCAACAACCAATAGAAAATACAATGAAGGAAAATATTCCATTGCCAACAGCATCAAGAAGAGTCAATTTTCCGGATATAAACTTATTATGTACGACTTATGTGGAGAACTTACAGATCTCCACTGAGGGCCACAGAAAGGAAGTTAAATAAATGGAAGACAGCAATACCTTCTTCTTAGAAAAACTCTTTAACTACTTACCTAAATTAATTGCCCTTTAATTTTTGACAACAAGCATGCATCAGTTTGTAAAGAGGTATAACAATAAAGCTTTCGTTAAAGGAAAAATATGAGTAAATCTTTTTATTTTCATGGAATGGAGAAAACCTTTCTAAGCATCAGATGAAAGCTAGACACCAACCATGAGGGAAAATACTGATAAATTGGCTTTTCAAAATGGAATCTTTATGCTTCCATTTTGAATAATTCCAAATAAAAGATAAAGCACCAAAAGTGGGAATACATTTGTAAAATTTGTGTTATTAACATGTATGTAATATACAAAGAGATCTTACAGTTAAGAGAAATTCTAAAACCCAGCAAACAACAATAGCAGGCAGCTTTTAAAAAAGATATAAAAGTGACTAATAAAGGAAGATGTTCAGTCTCAGGAGTACTCTAAGGAGTAAATATTAAAAGCATACAGTCACACATAGTAAGCCCTCAAACCTCTGTCCCACATCAAGATGAACACAGACTCTCAGACACACCATATGCCCCACAGCTCCACTTACCCCATAGCTGCTCCTGCACTTTGTAGCTCAGAAGACCAGTGTTTTCTGGGAGTACTGTCTTGTGTATCTCAGAGGAACCACTCCTGCCAGAAAGCTAATGACATGGTGTAGCACCTCAGCAGAATGTCCAGGACCACTGTGTAAGTGACCCCTCCCCACCCGACTCCAGCTTCTGGAAGCTGCACATGGGTGGAGGCAGACCCTGGAGGCCCCCGGACACGGGAGAGCATAGTCCTTCACCCAATCATCTGCCTCCTCCTCTGGGCAGATCTAGACCATACAGACCCAGAAGTGCCCCAGGCCATAGGATCCAAGTTCTTCATTTATTTACAGAAACACTGAAAACCAGAGACAGATGCCACTGCCCCTGGTCACTCAGCAAATCAGTGGCTAGCTAATGTGTCCCATTACCCAGGCCAGAGAAGAGGGTAGAAGGCCGTGGCTCACCCCATTCCACCTAGGTCATGAATATTCTCTAGCTAGTCTCTGGATGTGACAGGGGAGATGGGGACAGGAAGTCCTGCAGTCCTGGCTCCAGGTAGAGTCTTAGCACTGTCTCTGCTGTGGCAGGACCAAGGCAGGGACTCTAGGAAGGCTGAAAATCACTGAGGACAGAACCTATCTTCCAGATCTGCCCCCAAATCCTGTGTGAACTTGGCCTCTGGGTCTCAAGGTTATTGATCTGCAGGTTTGGGGCTGGACCTAGGGCGTAAGGCCCATCTCACCCAGACGGCTCCTGAGAGTTTTCTCCCTCTCTGTAGCTTTGTTACTATCCATGGCAAGTCCCCTGCTTAGATCCCAAGGATACGGGGGTGAAGAAAGCAGATAACCGCAGTCTCATGAAGTCATGTGGCCTCTATGGCCCAGAAGTCCTGATACCCTGTCGCCTCGATGTTCACTACTCCAGTGAAGAAGCTGCCTGGGTCCAGTCGAGGCCTTCCAGAGACTAAGAAGAGCCATGGCACTGGAGACCTCGCAAAAGCACTTCTTTTCTCAATAGGATCCATGAGCCTGGAAGGGTCAGGATTAAATCAAGTGTCTCTCTCAGTCCAGGTAAGCATGGTCCATCCCTGCAGCACAGGGCACCCTTCTGCCCAGGCCTGTCACACTGGAAGGGACCACAGAGAATACCTGATCCTGCTCTGTCCAGATCAGGAGGGAAAACTGAGGCTCAGAAGAAAACATGGCTGCTTCAGGGCATCCAGCAGGTCTGGGAAGCCTGGTGAGCAGAGGCCCAATCAGGGAGGGAGGGTGTGTGCAATGGGTGGAGGCAGGGCTTCTGTGACATCTGGTCGGGGTGGGGTGGGTTGGGGCGGGGGGGAGACAAGAGACAGCACAGCTCCCCCTGGGTGGCAGCCCTCTCCTTGTGGTGGGGCTGGGGGTTCTGAGAAGAGGCTCCTAAGATGTTCCGCTTCCGCCTCTGACATCCCTGTTATTCCCAGACCATAGTGCCGCTCTGATGTTCTTTCTCCTGGCAAGGAACTGAGGACACCCCTTCCCTTACACAGTCCACTCAGTTCAATTGAACATTTGCGGACCCATCCACAGGCCAAGGTTACCGAAGTGCCTGGGGAATCTGAAGAGGAGCGAACTTCGGTCTTCGCCGCCGCGAGCTCCCTGAAGCCCCTTCCGCCTTCTCTCGGGCCCTATTCGCACCACAGACCACGTGGTCTCAGCAAATTCCCACACCTCACAGGGTTCCTGGGGCTTCCGCCTGAGGTCTGAGCCCGCTCTGCAGGGGCCCGGCGTTCTCCGCCTGCTCCTAGGCTTCCCAGGCCGACTCTGAGTCCCGCTCCGGCTCTGGTTTCCACCCTTCCCTCCCCACTCACCAGCCCCTACCCTGCGCAGGTCGGTGCTCAAGTGTTTCCAGTGCCCCCGAGGGCAGGCCCCCTCCTCGCCCCTCCTGGCCACTGAAATCCCACCCACACTCAGCCGAAGCCCAGCCTCCAGGAAGCCCTCCCAGCGGCGCGGCCACACTCACCTCTCTCGCCCCTCTCCTCGGCTTGCCAAGGTAAGGGGTCGTCCTGCCCAGGGTTTGACGCATCTGCCGGGCGTGCTGGGCGGGGCTCCGGGGCCCACCAGCTGCAGGTGGGGGCCTGAGGCTCTGGGTCCCATCCGTCCTGGGCCATAGACGTGCGGCGCTGGCAGCCGGTGGCCGCCTCCAGTGGTTGCCTCCCTTCCTGTCGCCCTTGGGCGTGCGCCTCGTCGCCCTGGGACTCTGTTTTGGTCTCGAAGTGAGAGAGAGCGGAGAGGACGGGCCTGCGGGTCCAGGGCTCGGAGGCCGGCGCTGTGGGCACGAGGAGCCAGCCATTAAGACGCACAGACCGCCAGCTTGGCCCCTGCTGCCCCCGGCGGCCGGTCTGCTCACTGCAGGGCGGGAAGAAACAACTAGGAGCGCGAGGTTGCCGGGGTCACCTTGGCGCGGGCCGGCTCTCCCTGCTCTGGTCCGGAGGAGTCTCCCGGGCGGGGTCCGGGGGCAGCCGGTCTGAGCCCTTGACGGTAAGTCTCCTGTTGATCTGCGGAGCGGGGGTGGGGGAGGACACGATCTTAGAGACCAGGGCGCAGGGGTGGGAGTCGGGGTGGGGGAATGCTGGGGTGCGTGAAGCCGCGGAATTGGACTGTGTGCGGCAAGGATCCCGAGTTCTGCAGGTCAGTCAGAAGGACGCATAGAAGGCGTTGCAAACTTTTCTTAAAGAAGCACAACCTGTTTCCACCCCCACCCTCACTCCTACCCTCCATGAAATCTGACTCGAGGCTTATATTGTGAACACAATATAGAGCTTCTGTAGGACTGCGTGCTGTGCTTAGTCGCTCAGTCGTGTCTGACTCTTTGCGATCCCATGGACTGTAGCCCGCCAGACTGCTCCATCCTTGGGGATACTGGAGTGGGTTGCCATGCTGTCCTCCAACCCTGGGATTGAACCCAGGTCTCCCATGTTGCAGGTGGGTTCTTTACTATCTGAGCCAGCAGGTGAATGCAGGTAAATAGAACTGCTGTAGGACTTCAAGGCGGAGGCAGTTCCAGGCCCCTGGGAGTAAGGGGAAAGGGCTTTGCTTAAACATCCCTTGGGAGGTAAGAGGTCGTTCCATCAGGAAAAGTGAAATGCAGAATTCAGAACACAAGCGTTCAGTAGCCAGGCTGTGGGGGTGAGACGGGTAGGAAGAACCTACAAGATGGGGGAGGTGGGATCCACCACCATGCTCTCCTGGGAAGGGCTTAAAGTAAGGAGTGGTGAGTTGGAGGCTCCTGACGACAGGAAGGAAGGAAGAGAGAGGAAGCAAAGGGACCCAGGGAACTGTGAGGAGAGTCCTTTACCTGGAGAACTTTTCCCCTCCCCCTTCACACACCTCAGCCAAAGGCCACCTCCCCTTTGCTGGCCTCCCTGATCTCCTTGATTGGTTAGCACTGTGTCCCCTGTTCTGTGTCCTCACCTCACCTCTGTCTAATTGATATCATTTTCTGCCTTCTCTACTTGGAGCTGCTGGTTTACTGACTCACCTTGCAAACCGCAAGCTTATTGTGGGTAACTCTTTGGGTGAGGTCGGAACTTCAGTTCAGTTCAGTCACTTAGTCATGTGTGACTCTTTGCGACCCCATGGACTGCAGCACACCAGGCTTCCCTGTCCATCACCAACTCCGGGAACTTACTTAAACTCATGTCCATTGAGTCAGTGATGCCATCCAACCATCTCATCCTCTGTCGTCCCCTTCTCCTCCTGCCTTCAATCTTTCCCAGCATTAGGTCTTTTCCAGTGAATCAGTTCTTCACATCATGTGGCCAAAGTATTGGAGTTTCAGCTTCAGCATCAGTCCTTCCAGTGATATTCAGGACTGATTTCCTTTAGAATGACTGGTCGGATCTCCTTGCAGTCCAAGGGACTCTCAAGAGTCTTCTCCAACACCACAGTTCCAACACCACCTCCAACATTCACAAGCTGGGTGGAACTTGCCTGTGAATAATTTCTGTTGAGTGGAAGATGTCAGTGAATTAGTAAGGGAAAAAGTGTTTCGTGCCTATGTTTATATGGTTTATACATTTTCATCCACAACAGGGGCCCTAGTCAGTTCTCCGGAGGCTGTCCTGCAGAAAGAGAAATTCCAGGGTGGGGGAGTGGCACCCTGAGTACAACCATCAAGTGCTTTGGGATGTGAGTACAAATATCTTCAGTTCAGTTCAGTCGCTCAGTCATGTCTGACTCTTTGCAACCCCATGAATTGCAGCACGCCGGGCCTCCCTGTCCATCACCAACTCCCAGAGTTTACCCAAACTCATGTCCATCAAGTCAGTGATGCCATCCAGCCATCTCATCCTCTGTCGTCCCCTTCTCCTCCTGTCCCCAATCCCTCCCAGCATCAGGATCTTTTCCAATGAGTCAACTCTTCACATGAAGTGGCCAAAGTATTGGAGTTTCAGCTTCAGCATCAGTCCTTCCAATGAACACCCAGGACTGAT
>NW_011494869.1:2365282-2375857 GCF_000754665.1 Bison bison bison | reverse complement strand
TCCAAGGGACTCTCAAGAGTCTTCTCCAACACCACAGTTCAAAAGCATCAATTCTTCGGTGCTCAGCTTTCTTCACAGTCCAACTCTCACATCATGACCACTGGAAAAACCATAGCCTTGACTAGACGGACCTTTGCTGGCAAAGTAATGTCTCTGCTTTTGAATATGCTATCTAGGTTGGTCATAACTTTCCTTCCCAGGAGTAAGAATCTTTTAATTTCATGACTGCAGTCACCATCTGCAGTGATTTTGGACCCCCCAAAATAAAATCTGACATTGTTTTCCCTGTTTCCCCATCTATTTCCCATGAAGAGATGCTAAGTGGTTAGAATTGGGTTGCTCTTCGATTGCCCACCAGAGGGTGAACAAACCCTTGCCCCTTAGGCTGTCACTGGCCAGGGTCTCTGGGCACGAAGGGGTACCTACCTGCATCTTGCTGGTTCTTCTCTTACCGAAGCAAAGGTGAGAAAACTACCAGCTAAACTGTTTGGGGTTTGGTGGATGAAGAGGAAGAAGGGGAAAATGCTACTGGGACTTGCACGGCCTCTAACTCATTGACACAAAGCCTGTTTTCATTGGCTTTCTAATTGTGGTAACATACACGTAACATGAACTTTACCGTTTTAACTATTTTAAAGTGGCATTCGTACTTTCACAGTGCACTGATCACTACTGTCTAGTTTCAGACCTTTTCATCACCCCAGAAAGAACTCCATGACTATTAAGCAGTTGCTCCCTGTACCCCACCCCCACCTTCCAATCCCTAGAAACCACTAATCTGCTTTCTCTATATATAGATTTGACTATTCTGGGTATTTCATGTAAATGGTCTCTGATCTCTGTTGTGGCTCAGATGGTAAAGAATCTGCCTGCAATTCAGGAGACACTGGTTTGATCCCTGGATCAGAAAGATCCCTTGGAGAAGGGAATGGCAACCCACTCCAGTATTCTTGCCTGGAGAATTCCATGGACAGAGGAACCTGGTAGACTATAGTCCATGGGGTCACAAGGAGTGACTGAAGAACACTTTCATCTTCATTCTGGGTATTTCATGTAAATGGCCTCATACAATATGGAGCTATTGTGTCTGTTTTTTTACTTAGTGTGATGTTTTCAAGGTTCATCTAAGTTGTAGCATGAATGTATCCTTCCTTTATTTTTATTGGTGACTGATACTCTAGTGCATGAATATACCACATCTTGCCTATCCATCCGTCTGTTGATGGACTTTTGGGTTGTTTGTACCTGTTGGCTATTGCGAATAATGCTGCTGTGAACACTGGTATACAAAAATCTGTTAGAGCCTCTGTTTTCAGTTCTTTTAGGTATATACCTAGGAGTGGCATTCCTGGGTCATATGGTAATTCTGTGTTTAAGTTAGTGGTTTTGGCTGCTCTGGGTCTTTGTTGCACAGTTCCTTGCTGCGCACAGCTGCTCCTTGCTGCGCACAGGCTTTCTCTAGTTGTGGTAAGCAGGCTCTCCTCTCTAGCTGTGGTGGGTGGGCGTCTCACTGTGGTGGCTTCTCTTGTTGCAGAGCACAGGCTCTAGGGTGCATGGGCTTTAGTAGTTGTGATACATGCATGGGCTTCATTGCCCTGTGGAATTTTAGTTCACCAACAAGGATGAAACCCACATCCCCTGCCTTGGAAGATAGGTTCTTTACCACCAGGCAAGTCCCCACTTGCATTCTTATCAGAAGTTGACAGTTCAACTCTTAGCATTCTCGTGTCTGTCCTGAGAGTGCCCAGAAAGCGCCCCTCCAGGCTGCTGCAGCCAAGTGGCCCCTGTTCCTACCGTCCTCCGTCTCCCTGCACTCCAACAGAAGGCTGTGTGGGGTTGTGCAAACCTAGTCTCAAACTGTTAACTCTAGCCCTTCCTTGCTGTGTGATCTTGAGCAAGTTATTCAAACTCTCAAAGCTTTAGCTCCCTTCAGTGTAAACCTCCCTCCTGGGTCAGCTCTGAGAGTGGGCTATGATGATGATGCAGAAAATGAACGTCTAGTGCCCAGCAGTGCTCTGGATTGTGATCCAGACCCTACGCCCCTTTTATGAACCCTCTTCTCCAGGGGCTGCCTCGCTGACCACTGGGGTCCTCTCACTGGCCTCTCTCAGGCTGGCAGACTGTCTGAAAGTGACAGATGTGGTCTTTTTTTTATTTTTGATCATTTTTTTTTTTTCAAAATAGGGGTCCTAGATGAGAGAACAAACAGCATGAGGGTGGAAACATGAAGTCTTGACAGGACAACTCTCTCTCTCTTTTTTAAAAATATTTAGTTATTTGGCTGCACCTGGCCTTAGTTGCAGCATGGGGGATCGTTTAGCCGCTGCATGTGAGATCTCGTTCCTGACCAGGGATCAAATCTGGGCCCCCTGCGTTGGGAGCTGGGAGCATCAAGTCTTAGCCACTGGACCACCAGGGAAGTCACCTAGGGATATACCTTAAATACAGGCATTATCTAGAAGACTGTCAGTTCAGTTTAGTCGCTCAGTTGTGTCCGACTCTTTGCAACCCCATGAATCGCAGCACGCCAGGCCTCCCTGTCCATCACCAACTCCTGGAGTTTACTCAGACTCATGTCCATTGAGTCAGTGATGCCATCCAGCCATCTCATCCTCTGTTGTCCCCTTCTCCTCCTGCCCCCAATCCCTCCCAGCATCAGACTCTTTTCCAATGAGTCAACTCTTTGCATGAGGTGGCCAAAGTACTGGAGTTTCAGCTTTAGCATCATTCCTTCCAAAGAAATCCCAGGGCTGATCTCCTTCAGAATGGACTGGTTGGATCTCCTTGCAGTCCATGGGACTCCCAAGAGCCTTCTCCAACACCACAGTTCAAAAGCATCAATTCTTTGGCACTCAGCTTTCTTCACAGTCCAACTCTCACATCCATACATGACCTCTGGAAAAACCATAGCTTGACTAGACCATAGGCAGCGGTAATAGTTTTGGAGACAAGGGCTGTGTTCATGAGTGGGAAGAGAGAAAGGGAGAGACAGAGAGCTTTGGATATTGGAAGTCAGGGGTGGTAAAAGATTTCTTTGTAAGCAGCAGCAATTTCAGGACTTACACTTCAAAAGAAGGAAGGCAAAAAGAAAAAACAGAACAGAAGTGAGTGTGTTCAGTGGGAGGGGTGGGCCATGACTGGAGGTGAACAAGGGGAGCAGAGCAGGAGAGGTCCAGGCTCGTCACCCCTTCCCTTCCTGCCAGAAAAGGACCCCCAAACAGAGGAATTTAGGCGGTGCCTCTCCAGTGGGGTCCCCAGACTGCCAGCAGCAGTGTCACCCTCACCCAGGAAGTTGCTAGAAATATCAGGTCTCAAACCCCACACCAGTTCAGTTCAGTCCCTCAGTTGTGTCCAACTCTTTGCCACCCCATGGACTGCAGCACACCAGGCTTCCCTGTCCATCACCAACTCCCAGAACTTACTCAAACTCATGTCCATTGAGTCAGTGATGCCATCCAACTATCTCATCCTCTGTCGTCCCCTTCTCCTCCCGCCTTCAATCTTTCCCAGTATCAGGGTCTTTTTAAGAGTCAGTTCTTTGCATCATGTGGCCAAAGAATTGGAGTTTCAGCTTCAGCATCAGTCTTTCCAATGAATATTCAGGCCTGATTTCCTTTAGGATGTGAAGAGAAGCGCAAGGCAAAGGAGAAAAGGAAAGATATACCCATTTGAATGCAGAGTTCCAAAGAATAGCAAGGCGAGATAAGAAAGCCTTCCTCTGCAATCCATGCAAAGAAATAGATGAAAACAGTAGAATGGGAAAGACTAGAGATCTCTTCAAGAAAATAAGAGATTACCAAGGGAACGTTTCATGCAAAGATGGGAACAATAAAGGACAGAAATGGTATGGACCTAACAGAAGCAGAAGATATTAAGAAGAGGTGTCAAGAATACAAAGAAGAACTATACAGAAAAGATCTTCATGACCCAGATAATCGCAATGGTGTGATCACTCACCTAGAGCCAGACCCCACCCCAGGGCCACAGAATCAGAATCTCCTGGGGTGGGCCCAGTGCTGGGTTTTAACAAGCCCTCCAGGTGTTGAGCACTCCAGTGTAAGAATCACTGGTGAGGCCTCCGCAGAGAAGAGTTCCCTGATCCTCACTTTCCGAGAGAGACTGGTGAGAGATGAGAGATGACAGGGCTGGCCTCCCCATGCCCAGGGGGTTCACCTGGAGATGAGAACGTGAAACTGCTTCCGGGTGTAGCTCCACCCAGCTCTCCATCTTTGCGCAAACACTCCCTCGCATGGGGTGCCCCGAACCCATCCCCTGAAAAATGTCTCACTGCACCTGGCCTCCTGCTGTGAATTTATTGGGCAGATCCCAGTCTTATCCCAGGACTCTTATCCCAGCCTTATCGGTAAAGGCAGCCCAGCTCTGTGGTGGGCGGTGGCCGAGGTCACGCCCGGTAACTGATGAGCCATCCAGGGCCCTACACCTGACCCAGGTTCTGACCCAGGGCTTAATCATCAATTAGTCTAAACTAGCAGCCTGCAGCACAAGGGGCAGTACCTGAATGAGGGAGGGGTGGATGAAGCTGGAGGAAGAGATTCCCATTACTAACCAGATGTGTGCAGTTCTCACCTCCTGTCTCCAGGGTCTGACCTGCCTACCGAGGTGAGTTGCGTGCTGTGAGGGACTGGTGAGTGCTCGTCTTGCTGGCAGGGTGAATCTCTGCTCTAGCATTTTGTGTTGAAGCTTGAGAAAGAGAGTTGCCTTTATTCCCAGTTCTGAGGGTGGAGCAGAGAAGGGAATTGGTGATGCTGACTCTTCCTTGGACACTTCAGAAAGCTTTGTCTTATTCTTAGCATGTAATCCTTCTCATCCATGAAATCCTGTCTAAATGGCTTCACTGCCTTTAAGCTTTACCCACATGTGGGCCTGGGCTCACGCCCGTCTCTCTCTGCGCATCCCCATCCCCCTGGCTGGGAAGGTGTGTGCTCTGCCCTTCCACCACCCTCAGGGCCAACCCAGACCTGGGGTCCCAGTTAAAGGAGACTGCTGCATGTCTTGGCAAATTTGCTGAATTATTTAAACAAGTAATTAAGAATTGGGCTTCCCTGGTGGTTCAGTGGTGGGAAATCTGCCTGCCAGTGCAGGAGACCTGGGTTTGATCCCTAGGTGGGGAAGATCCCCTGAAGAAGGAAATGACAACCCTCTCTAGTATTGTTGCCTGGAGAATCCCATGGACAGAGGAGCCAGGGGGGCTACAGTCCTTGGGGTCTTAGAGTTGGACACAAAGTAGCAATTAAACAATAACAACAAGTAAGAATCATGAGAACTTCAAATTGCCAGTTGGGGAAAGTGACAAAGAAAGGACCTGGTTGAGGGAAAAGGCTCATGGTCCAGCAATTTTAATTTACGTCTAAAGAGCCACAGGCATGCAAAATATATCCCGGGTTTTGCAGTGATATCCTCCTGCCATTCCTCTTCCTACTTGCCGATTTCTATTCCTAAGGGCAGCGCCCTTCCAAATTTCTTAAGTCTATACAAGCATATGCAAAGATAGGCTCTAATTTCCATCCTTTTACACCAAAGCTGTGCCTGATACACATTGAATCCACTCCCTCCCCATTAACTTCCCTTGGAATTTTCCACGTCCAGACAGCAGCGTCCTTGTTCCTTTTCACAGTTGTGTCACATTCCGCTTTACACAGATTACTGTGACTTATTTTACCATTCCCTTCGTATAGATTTTGGGTTTGTCCAGTCATTTATCACAAGCAATGCTATAATGCTTCTGTTTAGACATAGATTATTTAGCTTATATTTGAGGGCAACTTGAGGATAAATTGCTGAAAGTGGAACTGCTGGGGGTTAGGTAACTACATCGTGACAGTGGTGGATAGTACCCTCCTTCCTCTGATGGGAAGGAAGGAAGGAGACGGTGGAGAGCCAGACACAGAATTTGAACCTCTTCTCCATGCTTTCTAGCTGTTTGCTTACCCACTCAGAACCTCAGCGTTTAAAGCCTGTCACATGTGGCCCGCACAGGTGTGCGGATGAAATGGGACCAGCTATGTGAAGTATTTGATTCAGGGCCACAGGCACAGTGAGACCGCCAAGTGTCAGGAGGAGCTTCCCAAGGGCAGGCAGCCTGGGTACCCCATTGTGGTTTTCAAGGCATTGGTTCTAACTGGAAGATCCCGTCTTCAGCCCTGCCTGTCGTCTTGTCCCTGCAGCTTCTGATCTGTCCTGTCAGCGGAATACTGGGTCTCGCCTGGGACTTCTGGGGTTGGCTTTTGGGCAGACTGAAGGAAGGCATTTGGTCTGCCTTTAATCCTCAAAGCTCTGGTCCCTGGCACAGCCCTCAGATAAACGCACTATCTGCCATGTATTAAGTGTTTGCCACTAGCCTTGTATCATTCTGAGTATTCCACATGCATGTTTGCATTCAGTTCTCAGAATTAACTCCTAGGATGGGAAAGATTAAATCCCCACCAGCCAACCTCTTCATCCTTCTGCAGCCTTGCCCAAGGCTTGTTGCCTGACTGCTGAGTTCTTCCATGCTGTCCCCTCTAGGGGAGAGAGACCCCGTGACGTGTGTATGGTTTCCTGTGGCCTCATGTTTCTTTTACCCGGTGGATGAACCCTCACTTGAAAACACTATGCAATGGTCAAGAATCGGCCTGCCAGTGCAGGAGACACAAGAGATGCGGGTTTGATCCCTGGGTCAGAAAGATCCTGTGGAGTGGGAAATGGCACCCCATTATTCCAGTATTCTTGCCTGGAGAATCCCACAGACAGAGGAGCCTGGTGGGGTACAGTCCATGGGGTTGCAAAGAGTTGGACTCTACTGAGCACGCAAGTACAATCGTTGCTCAACAGTGTGTATGCGCTTAATGCCACTGACCTGATCTGTATGTTCAAATCGAAGGGCGAGTTTGATTTTAGAGGATAGGAAGTACAGTCTGTGTGTCTGGAAGGAAAAACAAAACACACACCTGGTACTATTATAACATCTCAAAGTGTCCAAGTGACGTTTCACCCTCAGCACCATCGCTGCCAACATTTAGTATCAAAAGTGAGTCTGTGACCAATTGTGAATCCTCTCTCTCAGAGGAGTATTCTCACAGTCTTCTCAATAGACCCCAAAGATCACATCCACATGTCAGCATCTCTTCTCTCTCTTGCTACAGGGGATCGGGACGAATTGGGGACTCAGGATCTGTGTGGCAAACTCATTCATTTCTCAAGCCCTGGAACCAGGTGGCTCAGGCACTTCATTGACCGAAAACCATGAGTGAAGAGAAGGAAGAGACCTTGTTCCACGTGCTCCCAATTTATGATGAGCCTGAAAAGAGGAGGGACATACCAGAGAGCCCTGATGCTTCCTCCCAGCCAGAGTACCATGCATGGTCTCAGCTGGGTGAGATGTGCGGTCCCCCGGAGCAGCCCCTGGGCTCCCCGAGGCAGCACGGCCCAGCTTATCAACAGATGACCTGTGCGAGTCCCCAGCAGCAGGCCCCCCAGGCCCTGGACGGATCTGAGCTGCCAGCCACTTGGCTCTCCAAGGCAGAATCCGAAGATGCAGCATTCGGTTTCAGGTAAGTCTCCCTTGAACCAGGCTGGCCTGGGGCGGTGAACTTTCTCAGGAGAGGGAGTCTCCACTCATCTCACTTCCTGTCTGTCTCCTCCCTGTGTCACAGCCCCCCACCAGGAGCGGAGTTTGGTAAGTCCTAGCTGGGATGGTGTGAGCAGGCAGGGTGCAGCCAGAGGCTGGGCTTCAGAGTGGGGGTATCCTGGGGTGTGAGAGCAGCCTTCTCCCTGGGTCCTGTGATGCTGTTGCTGCCAGACCCTACCTCTCTGAGCGGGTGGCCACTGGTCTCTCCCTGTAGGTGAGCCTTGTCCTTCGCCTGGTCCCAGTGAAGAAGTCTTGTCATTCCTCAGAGCAATTGTACGTGTCTTTTTTGTTTTTTAAACCTGGCATCTTTCCCTTCCTATTCCCCTCTCCCGCCCCAACAAGAAGTTAGTACGAGGAGGGTGAGGGCGTGGGGTGTGTCTGTACCCTCACTCTCTCCCCCATAGGTGGTGGGTGCATGGAGCCCCTGCTTCTTTGGACCCGGGCTGCCCTCCTTCTGTCACCAGTGTGTAGGGCCTCAGCTCTCAGGGTCGCATTTAGAGTGACATCCTCAGAGGGATTCTGAGCCAGGCTCTGCTGTCATCGCTGAACTCAGAAGTGTCTAAGATATGGCCTGTTTGTCAGAGAGGCCACCCTGGGCTGGTGCAAAAGGATGTCAGTGGTCTGGGGACCCCAGTTGAGGACACGGTCCTGCCTGGGGATCAGAGAGGAGCTGGTGGATGCAAGCTTAGGAACAGGCTGGCCCCTATCGATGAGAGCAGGTCAAGGCTATGACCCTTTCGTGGCTACCCCAGCCTCCCGTTCCAGATGACGTGGTGGTCAGGCAGAGGGCCCCACATAAGTCCTGGAAAGTTGGCCGACTCCGCCACGGGAAGAAAGTCTATGCAGTGGCCATCAGCGGCTCGACTCACCACGTGTACACGTGTGGCCATGGCTACATCAGAGTGTGGGATGAGAGTGCCCTGCATGCCTGGGACCAGGCACCCCAGGCCCAGCTCAACTTCCAGGTGAGGGGTCCTCCAGAAGGCTGGGGGAGCTCGGGGATGACCTCTGTCCTGACACTGAGAGCCCGTGCTTCCTAGAGACCATTTGAGAATATTGGCCCTTCCAACAGGACCGTGACAGCTGTGTCTTCACCTGCAAGCTGTTCCCCGATGAGCGGAGCCTGATCACGGGGGGTCTGTCCCAGAGCCTGACACTTTGGGACTTGGTGCCCACCCCCCGTGTCAGGGCACAGCTGGCCTCCACTGGCTCTGTGTGCTATTCCCTGGCTCTCTCTTCCAACGCCCAGATCTGTGTGGCTAGTTTCAAAGGATTTGTTGAAATTTGGGATTTGCAGAACCAAATCTTGATCAGGTATGACCCCAGGGGGTGGGGTGCAACAGTGAGGCTTTTGGGCTTGCCCTACCTCACTTCCTCCTTTGCAGTAAGACAAGGTGAGTCCGTGTGGAGGGCTGCGTATCTAGGGACTTCCTGGGCCCCAGACTTCTAAGGGTTCAACCAATGCACAAACCTCTGAGTTGTTTTCCCACCAGGAAGCATGAAGTCCCCATATACGGATCCCGGTGTGTGGACATCACGGGCAATAAATTCTGGACGGGAGGTGAAGACACCAAGCTATATTCCTGGGACCTGAGGAGCTACCAGAGGCTGCAGCAACATGATTTACGGCATGAGGTGCTCGCATGGCTACCATGGGTCTGAGTGTGGTCCCTGGGGCCCGGGAGCCGTGGGTGCCTGCAGAAGTGGGGGTGCGATGAATGATGGGCATGGCCTCTTTGAGTGCTGACCCCAAACCTCCTCCCCAACAGATCCTCAGCATTACCCATGACCCCAGTGAGGAGTGGTTGTTAGTAGGCTTGAGAATGAGTGACATCGTGATCGTGCACACACACCGGAAGGAAAAGTTTAAGGCTGTCCTACAGAAATACGCCTACCATCACAATCTCAAGTTTGCCTCTTGTGGTGAGTGAGCAGGCCGGGGACACCTCTGGGTGCCCCGTCACCTGATAAGCTGTCTGCTCATCTGGGGAGTCTGGGCCCAACCGCTTTTCAGACTGTTTAGTTCCCCCCTCTTTGGCCCCAGAACTGGCTGGACCAAGGTCTCGGGCCACCTTCCCATTGCCTTCACCTCTGCTTTCTCCCACCACCAGTTTTTCTCCCCTGCTGGCATGGCTAGGTTTTCTTCTTTCTTCCTCTTCTTCTCATTATCACTTATTTCTTTGGCTGTGCCAGGCCTTAGTTGCGCCAGGCAAGCTCTTAGTTGCAGCATGTGGGATCTATCTAGTTCCTTGACCTGGGATGGAATCTGGGCCCCCTGTGTTGGGAGTGCAGAGTCTTAGCCACTGGACCACCAGGGAAGTCTCTTTCCTCCCTTCTTTCTCTGCTCGTTCCCTCTGCTTCTCTGACTTTGTCTGTAATGGTAGCTTCCTACACAGAACCACAGCCCATAGACAGAGGAGGAACGAAGCCCCATGTGATCGTCCTGATGTCCAGGGACTCTCCCCGGGATCCTGGGTGTGGCAGGAGGGAGCAGACTGAAGATGGAATGATTTGGGTCATGTCTCTGAGTTTTATAGATGGGGGAAGCTGAGGCAGAGAAAGAGTGGTTCCTTCCCTGGTCTCGTTGGGAGCAGAGCTGGGGCTGGAAGGCAGGCGTGGTCTTTGGCCCCTCCATCTGTCTTTTCTCTGCCAGGGAGCTTTCTTGTGGCCACGATGAATGAGACGATCCGCTGCATAGCTGCACCTTCTCTGCATAAATTGTTTCAGGTACTGGGTGGAGGGGTGTTCAAACCCAGGTACTTGGAGCTCACAAACCCCAGACCCCAGATGGTGGGGTCCCAGAGACAGTGCTGGAGAGTACCTCTGAGATGGCAACCAGGGCCATTGAGTACATCAAGGGGAATGAAGACTCAAGGCCCTGGGAACTCCTGGGCTCCACCTTGAGCCCCGAACTGAGTCTGGCCTCTGGACCAAGCCTCAGGTCCACA